>NW_026112323.1:0-30000 GCF_024679095.1 Eriocheir sinensis | reverse complement strand
GATCATTAGTCCTCACTGAGCAGTCCTGGAACCCTATGATAAGAAAACACAGGGAAACATGTTGACGCATCAAGAGGAAAGGACAGGATAGAGTGATGATTATTCTGAGTACAAGGGTGGCAGCGATGAAAGCATTGTGAGTAGTGACACAGTAGTGAGAGTGACTTAGATAGTGATGGTGTTATTTCACTATCTGTACTGCACTCTAGGCCAGCAAGTGCTGCCATGACAATGGTGCAGGGTGAAAAGGCCACACGTAAGGGGTGTGTTCCCTCGCCTGAAACAGCCAGCTCTGAGGAGAACTGAAAGTGAGTGAGCAGATGATGTCTAAATTATTTCAGTGTAAAGATTAATTCATATTATTGACATTCAGTTGTGAGAGGGAGGAAGTGTGCAGCATGTGGCCAGCCTGTGTTGACATGTTTTGCGTCCTGGGCAGGGGCCCTCCACGCTGCCCGGAGCAGTGTTTTGTGCCCACAGACCACACCCTGGCTACATACCATACGCTCTAGCATGACTGTTACACAACATATCACAATTTGGATTTCACTGCTGTGTTCAGTGAGTTAAGACACTTCATACAATGTGAATAAACAACAACAAAAATAGCAGCTGTTTTTACCCGTCTCCAGGGGCCATTCTGTGAAAACAATACCTATTGTTTAAGGGTTAATAGTAATATGTCCACGTCTCTGATGCATGCGACAGAGTTGGCAGGACAATACTGTTCCTTATTCCCCTCTTTGCCTCCATGCTCACACTTCTTCCTCTCATAACTCTTTCCAATGCACCCACCATCTGTCTGCCCTTCACTGCTCTCCCTTGCTTCACCTTCCATACTGCCATGCTTGCACAAAACTGTCCCCAAATGTTTAAACTCAGTCACCTCCTCCATTCTCTCTGTGCTCTCTGCTCTAACTATGTACGGCTTTGCAAAATCAATGACCTGCTCTCTTGCCCTCTCAAATACCATAACCTTACTCTTTCCAGCATTCACTGTCAGCTTTCTCCTTCACTCTCTTGTATTTCCAGGTTTCCAAAAGCCCCTGAGTTGCAGAAGAGGTGGATCACTGTCACTGGCAGCAAGAAAGAGAAGTGTTTTGACCGCACCGGCCAGACCACCAGGCTCAGGACAGGGGCCTTGCCAATCATCTGGAATTATGTCCCCTGGAAGAAAAGGTACTTAACCGACCCTTGTGGAGAGGTGGAATCAAGGCTACCAGGATGTCATATTCAGCGCACAGGAGAGTTAGGTTATGCGGGGTTAGGTTTACAAGAGTTGCCTTGTACAGGTCAGGAGCAGAAGGGTACTTATCCCCTTGGCTGTGGATTTCCTACCATAAGACCTCACTGAGCAACAGGAGTGGAGCAACAAGTGGCTGCTACAATTCAATGAAGAAAATGTAAAGTCCTGCATTTGGGAGGGTAAATACAGCATACCAATACCACATGGTAAACACTCCACTATCCACCACAGAGGCAGAAAAAGACGTGGAACTATATGTTACCAGGCCAACAGTGAAGGTAAATCCATGCCAATCGCAGCGTAGGTGTTAAACACACCCTTGTGGAGAGGTGGAATCAAAGCTACCAGACTGTTATAGTCACTATATAGGAGAGTGAGATGAGGAGGGTTTAGGTTCACAGGAGCTGCTTTGTAGAGGTCAGGAACAGAAGGTACTTGACAGACAGAGGTGGGGAGGTGAAATCAAGGCTACCAGATTGTGATATTCAGTGCGTAGGAGAGTGAGGTTAGGTGGGGTAAGGTTTACAGGAGCTGCCTTGTATAGGTCTGCCACCCTCTTGAAGATTCCCTATGTTATTATTTTCTTATTTGTCACATGAGAGAGGTGGAATCAAGGCCACCAGATTGTTGTACTCTTCCCATAGTCTAGTGAGGTTAGGTGGGATTAGGTTTACAAGAGCTGCCTTGTTTGTATGGGTCAGGAACAGAAGGATACTTATGGAGAGGTGGAATAGGGAGGTCAGGTGGGGTTAGGTTAGGTCAGGAACAGGTTATTCAGCAGACCCTTGTGGATTATAACCATCATAATTTACTGACAAAATCTTTCTGAATATGAAATGTAATCTCATTTTATTAATCTCATTTCTCTAATCTCATTTTCCAACTCTTTCTAATCTCATTTTATTAATCTCATTTTCCTACTCTTTCTAATCTCATTTTTTGTCTCATTTCTTATTGTAATCTCATGTTTCTTCAATATATTTTCTAATCTCATTTTTCACTTTTCTCTCCATTTTATCGTTTTTTCCTTCCATTCTTTTAAATATTTTTTTCTAATCTCATTTTTCTTTTCACCCAAAACAAGATTAATATTTTTTTTTCTAATCCTATTTTTCTTCTTCATCAAAACTATTTACTTTATATATTTTCTTAATCTCCCTTTTCTCTTTTCTCTGCTTTCTTTTTTCCTTTCTTTCTTTTTATATATTCTTCTAATCTCATTTTTCTAATCTCATTACTTAATATAATCTCATTTTTCTAAGCTCATTCTTGATTCATCTTACTTCATTCATTCATTCTTGGTATTCATCTTCCTCCCTCCAGCAAATGCCCTCCCACACCATATATCCTTAGAACATCCCACAGCCCCTTCCTGTCAGCCCTGTCATATGCCTTCTCCAGGTCCATGAATGCAGCAAACAGCTTTCTATCCTCCTCTAGGTACTTTTCAACCTGTATTTCCAGTGCAAATATTTGGTCCACACAATCCCTCCCTTTCCTAAACCCCCTTGCTCATCGCCTACACTCTTCTCAGTTATTTTCTTCAGCCTCTTATTCAAAACCCTTCCACACTGCTTCATTTTTCATCCTTCCTTCTTGCTTCATCTTCCTTCTTCCTTCCTTCCTTCTTGCTTCATTTTCCTTCCTTCTTGTTTCATCTTAATTCATTCATTCTTGGTTCTTCATCTTCCTTCCTTCCATCCTTCCTTCTTGCTTCATCTTCCTTCCTTCCTTCTTGCTTCATTTTCCTTCCTTCTTGTTTCATCTTAATTCATTCATTCATTCTTGGTTCTTCATCTTCCTTCCTTCCATCCTTCCTTCTTGCTTCATTTTCCTTCCTTCCTTCTTGCTTCATTTTCCATCCTTCTTGTTTCATCTTAATTCATTCATTCATTCTTGGTTCTTCATCTTCCTTCCTTCCTTCTTGCTTCATTTTCCTTCCTTCTTGCTTCATCTTCCATCCTTCCTTCTTGCTTCATCTTCCTATTTTCATTCTTGTTTCATCTTCATTCATTCTTCCTTTCCTCCTTGTAGGAATAAAGATCACTGTAGGGCAGCCAGATCCACAGGGGAGGGTGCAGAGAGGTGCGATAAAGGAGGCAATGAACAAGCTGAAAGTAGGCAGGGTCCCTGGAGCTGGTGGCATAACAGCAGAAATGTTGAAGTATGGAGGAGGGGTAGTTGTGGAATGGATGTTATGGATGTGTAGCCCAGCATGGGAGCAGGGTGAGGTGCCGAAGGGCTGGAGCAAGGCTGTTGTTGTGCCGCTGTACAAAGGGAAAGGGAGCAGAGGTGACTATAATAGTTACAGGGGAACAAGTCTACTCAGTGTGGCAGGAAAAGTGTGTGGAAGGGTTTTGAATGAGAGGCTGAAGAAAATAACTGAGAAGAGTGTAGGTGATGAACAAGGGTTTTTTAGGAAGGGGAGGGGTTGTTTGGACTAAATATTAGCACTGGAAATACAAGTTGAAAAGTACCTAGAGAAGGATAAGAAGTTGTGTGCTGCATTCATGACCTAGAGAAGGCATATGACAGGGCTGACAGGAAGGGCTGGGATGTTCTAAGGATATATGGTGTGGGAGGGTAATTGCTGTAGGTAATATGATCCTTCTAAAAGGATGCGAGTGCCTCTGTATGATTGAATAGTGAGTTCAGTGAGAGATTTGTTGTTTGTGTGGGTGTGAGACAGGGGTGGGATGTCACCATGGCTTCTCAATGTGTATGTACATGGACGGTTGTATGAGAGAAATGAAAGCCAGAGTGGGGAGCTTGGGCCAAGGCTGAAAGTGAGAGGTACGGAGGAGTCACTGGTTGGGGCCTGTTTGCCAATGATACAGTGTTGCTGGCAGAGAATGAGGGGACGCTGCAGAGGACAGTGGATGAGTGTGACAGGGTGTGTAAAAGGAGGAAGCTGAGAGTGAATGCTGGAGATAGTAAGGTTATGGTATTTGAGAGGGTGAGAGAACAGGTCATTGATTTTGCAAAGCTGTACAGAGTTAGAGCAGAGGGCACAACGAAGTGAAGGATAAGGCTGGGGAGGAGGTGACGAGTTCAAATATTAGGGACAGGTTTTTGTAAGCATGGCAGTATAGAAGGTGAGGTGAGGAGAGAGCAGTGAAGGGCAGACAGGTGGTGGATGCATTGGGGAGAGTTATGAAAGGAAGAAGTGTGAGCATGGAGGCAAAGAGGGGAATAAGGAACAGTATTATCCTGCCAACTCTGTCATGTGCATCAGAGGCGTGGACATGGAATGCACCACAGCAATGGAGAATGCGTGCAGTGGAAATGAGTCACATAAGAGGTGCATGTATGTGTGTGTCAGGATGGGATGGAGAAGGTAATGACAGCGTGTATGAGTGATTTGGTAAGGATGTGACAGCAGAAGGAGTGGAGTGGTGAAGCGTGATGCATTGAGATGGTTTGGACACGTGATGAGAATGGGGAAGAGTGAATTCATGAAGAGAGTATGAGGGAAGGACTGAGGGAGCGGTGTCACCTGTGAAGTGGATCAGTAGGGTGAGTGAGTACTGGAGCGAGAGTTGGAAGTAGCAGGAGTGAGTGTGCTGAGAGGAGTGCCAGAACAGGGAGAGATGGAGACACTTCTGCTGCGCCCACCCCACCCCTGGAGGAAGTTCCTATGAGGGAGCAAGACGTCGGAGATATAGATAGATAGAATCTTCCTTCATTTTGGCTTCATCCTTCTTTCATTCTTGCTTCATCTTCTTTCCTTCATTCTTCAGCCAGTATTAATTAGCACCTTGGTACGTCAGTTCGCCTGCTGAAAAAGCCTCTCATGGTAGAAGTTGCTGTTGGGATTTTCTTGGACTGTTTTGTGATCCTACTGATAGTTTTACATGACTTCTTCACCGTGAATGGGACAAGCATCCGTGAAAACCCCATTAATCTTCTTGTGGCCTTGGGAAATAGTCATAATGGGAGCCAGAGACATTTCATAATATGGAGCTGGTTGTGACAGCCTCTTGTATTTCCAGAAATACAAAATTACCCTTTCTTCCTGTACCCTTGGAAGAGATACTGGAGTCCACCTGTGAGCCCAACGTCAGCAGCCAAGATACCAGGCAGCATCAGGGGCTTCGTGGTGCAGTGGTTAGCACACTCGGCTCACAACTGAGAGAGCCCAGGTTCGATTCCCGGGCGGAGTGGAATAATGTGGGCGTCTTTTCCAATGCCCTACGCCCCTGTCCACCCAGCAGTGAATGGGTACCAGGTATTAATCGAGGGTTGTGTCCCGTCTCCTGGGATCTGTTCCCTTCTCCAATAATTCCTTCCCTTCCTGTCTCTCTCCGGCACATGACCACAGATGTTGTGCCGACTAAACCTGACCTTCCAAAACTTTCCAACCAGTCAGCATGTACATTATTACCCTTCTGCAGTTATTCCTGTGGTTGTTATGCTATCATTATCATCTCCCATTCTCATCTATGCTTCCTTACTAATGAAGCTTTCTATACAGCAAAGTGCAGTCATTCTCTGTTGATTTATACCCTATGGTGCTAGCTATCATGTATTTGAAGATGACCTAAACTTAACCTAACAAAACCCCAAACAGTCACTATAGGCCCTGACTCAGAAAACTCATCTATGGTTCCTTTTTAATGAGACTTTCTATACAACAAAGTGAAGTCATTCTTTGTTGATTTATACCATAAACTGTCATGCATGACAGTCTTGAGTTATTCATTTAAAAGTTCCTTTGAGATGAATGTGCTCACAAAAACCAATTTTAACATGCTTTACAATTTCATGTGATATTCTTTAGTCAAGCAGAGAAAATAAAATCCCACATTAATATTCTCCAGCATTTTGTACTCTTTCTTACATAATGCAACTGTTTCCTCTGCAAAAACTTTGCAAACGTTTGCACTTCACTTTTATACAAACACGGGATTGCAGCATTGCAGCAGCCGTGACAGTACACCAGTATAGTCACACTGAAGGCACCATTTTGTGTGGGAGATCTTGATCATGACTGTAATGTGCCGGGCACCAGTATGGGTTATAACACGCTGGGTACTCAGTGTGTGTGTAGGAAATGTGCCGGACACATGTTTTGTGTGGGAAGTGTGCCAGACTGTGTCTAGGAAATATGACACCACTCCAGTGTGTGAGGATGTGTAGGAGACATGACTTCGCCCCCTTCCACTGCCTTCCCATTTCCCCCTCAATAACCCCGCCCTCCATCCCAGGTGGTGAGGCCAAGGGGGCAGAGTGCTGTCCCTGCCACCGCGTGCTGTCCGGGCTGCACCACGACCACCGCTGGCTGAAGGAGGTCACGCTGGACTGCCGCGTGTGCTTCTGCTGCTTCAGGGGAGAGATGCGCCAGGGGAACCTCACCACCATGTGTCTCACCCTGCACCAGCTGACCAGGGGTGAGGGGGGAAGAAAGAGATTACTATAGTTTACCTAGTTGTATTCACCTAGTTGTGACATACGGGAAAAGAGCTACGCTCGCGCTGTCCCGTCTCCATATCTTCTCTTATCCAACCTTTCCTTAAAATCATGAATGTTTCTTGCACAAACCACCTCCTCCTCCAGTCCATTCCACAGCTCAATGCTTCTGTTTAGGAAGCTAAACTTTTTCACATCTCGCCTACACGTGGTCGCCCTCAACTTCGTTCCATGTCCTCTTGTTTCTCTCTCGCTCCACACACACAGGTCCTCTCTGTCCAGATTATCCACCCAGCTCGCCACCCTGTACATCACTATCAGGTCTCCTCTTTCTCTTCTCTCCAGGGTTGTGAGCCCCATGCTATTGAGTCTCTCCTCGTAAGTCTGATCCCTAAGTTCCGGTACCATCTTAGTTGCCATTCTCTGTACTCTTTCCAGCTTTCTTATGTTCTTCTTTTTATGAGGAGGCCAGACCACTGCTGCATACTCCAACCTTGGCCTTATCATTGTAACTTATTTTCTTCATCATCTCCTCATCCAAATACACAAATGCCGTCCTTATGTTCCTCAGCAAATTCATAGTTTGTCCCGTTATCCTGTTGATGTGTTTGTCCGGTGACATGTTCTCTGAGACAGTCACTCCCAAATCTTTTTCTTCCACTCCTCTGCATATTATCTCACTTCCCATCTAATAATCATATTCACATCTTCTACCACTCCTACCAAACACTATTTTTTTACATTTCCCAAGGTTGTTCTATCTGCCATGTACCACTCCACTCCCATATTTTGTCCAGGTCCCTCTGCAATGCCTCACAGTCCTTCACATCATTGATTCGTCTCAATAGCTTTGCATCATCTGCAAACAAACTCACATAGCTGGTCACTCCTTCCACCATATCATTTATATAAACAACAAACATTATTGGCACCAGCACCGAACCTTGTGTGACCCCACTCCTCACTGGACACCAGTTGGAAACCTTGTCCCTAATTATTGTCCTCATTTCCCTGTTAGTTAGGAAGTCCTCCAGCCACTTAATCAGTCCATCACCCACTCCACCCCTATTTTTAATCTTCCAAATTAGTCCTGTGCAGTACTTTGTCAAATGCCTTTTTCAAATCCAGGTACACTCCATCCCCCCAGCCTTCTCTCTCTTGTATTAAATCTGTCACCCTTGAGTAATAACATAACAAGTTGGTGACACACGATCTCCCTCCTGAATCCAAACTGGCAATCCGAGATAACTCTCACTTTCCAAAAAATCCAACCACCTGTTTTTAACCAACCTCTCACATATCTTTGCAACCACACTAGTGAGTGATACCGGTCTGTAATTTAATGGGTCCTCTCTCTCTCCTCCTTTATAAATTGGTACTATGTTTGCTCTCTTCCAATCTTGTGGTACCCTTCCTTCACGCAGGGAGGCACTCATTATGGAGTGCAGTTTCTCTGCAAGTTGCTCACTACATTCTTTCAGGATCCAGCCTGACACTTCATCCGGCCCTGTCGCCTTTCTTACATCCAGCTTGTTCAAGCTTTCCTTGACCTCCTGCACCGTTAACTGTATCTCCTGCATAACCCTTCCTCTTTCCTGGCCCGGTGGTTGTACGAATTCGTCTTCCTTTGTGAAAACTCTATGAAAGCTGTTGTTCATCACTTCTGCCATCTCTGCTGGGCCTTCATATGCAGTTCCACCCATTTTCAGTTTATCGATTGTTTCTCTATTCTTTAATTTGCCGTTCACATGTCTATAAAATAATTTAGGTTGGTCTTTGCATTTGTCGATTATATCTTTTTCATATTTCCGTTTTTCTTCTCTTCTAATCTTTGTATATTCATTCCTTCCTTGTTTGAAATTGTTCCACGCGTTGATTCTTCTTCGCCTCCTCCATCCCTTCCAGGCTTCCTCCTTTCTTTTTCTAGCTGCCTCGCATCTTTTGTTAAACCACTTCTTTTTACCAACATCCTTTTTGGTTACCTAAGGGACATATCTAGTCTTGGTTTCTTTGTACAGCTTTAAAAACTCCTCCCACTTGTCTTGGGTACTTTTGGCTTTGTACAGCCCACTCCAATTTGCATTTTCAAAAAAAGTTCTCATATTAACAAAGTCTGCCTTAGAGTAGTTACTTCTCCCTATTTTGTGATCCTCTTTTCGGTCAATCGTTCTCTCTTCTTTTACTTCAAATTCCACAATTGCATGCTCACTTTTTGCTATTTGGCAGTCTATTTTTATACGTTCAATTACTTCCAGTTCCTTGCTAAAAACCAGGTCTAATCTTGATGCCTCGCCTTCTTTCCTGAATCTAGTATGTTCCTTAATCCATTGCGTCAGCACATGTTCCATTGCCAGTTGCAGGAGTCTTCCTCCCCAAAGACTTCTGTTCCTGTGTTTGCCAATCCTCCCATTCTACCCCATTGCAATGAAAATCACCCATTAAAATTATTCTGTCACCCCTTCTCAACATTCCATCCAAGCAACTCACTTTGTCTTGTATCATTTGTTCATATTCTTGGGCCTTCCATGCGTTGGTTCCTGGTGGCACATACCCTACTACATGCTGCCTCCTTCTTCCTTCAGCACCCACAGTTTCCACTTTCAGTACCTCTACCAAGCCTTCACCCTCAATCACCTCTTCCACTCTAATGCCTTCCCTTACCATCAGCATCACACCTCCTCCTGTTTTCTCTTTCTGTCTCTCCTCCATATATTGTCTGCACCTTCTCCAATCCCCACCACCTCAACAGAGTCACACAACATAGTTTCTGTCAGCCCCACAATATCAGGTTCTCTGTCTCTCAAATAGTCATTAAACTCTATCCATGATGACACTATACCATTGATATTTGTATAAGACACTTTCCATCCTTCCTCCTTTCCTGTTAGACTTTTTCTCTCCTTCCTCTCGTCACCATGAACAACTTCCTCACTTTCATATCCATTACTCTCCAAAAGGCTCCTTTTATCTTCTTCCGATCTCTTCTCATTTAAATCACGAACCTCACCTCTGAGTTCATTCAACTTGTCTCTCTTGTTCATTCAAATCTTTCCTCAGCCACATCATTTTGGTGTCTTCATCTCCCGCTGGCTTCCAAGCTCCTGCCAGGGCATCGTCTGCTTTGCTCTGTGCCTTGAATCGAATCCTAATTGGTCTATCTTTTCTCCATTGTATTTTCCAATCCTATGACAGCAGTGTGTGTATGTGTGTGTATGCATGCATGGATTTGCTTTAGTTTATTCTTTTATTTTATTTTAACCTTTTTCTTACTTTTTTCTTCTTTCTTGCTCTGGGGGAGGAAGGGGGGAGCCTGGGGACTGGGGGAAGGGTGATTATGTATGTGTGTGTGTATGTATGTGTGTGTGTGTGTGTGTGTGTGTGTGTGTGTGTAAGTGATTTAGTTTATTCTCTTGTTCTTCTTCCTCTTTTTTCCTCTTCATCAGTTGCCCCGGGGCTAGTGTAGGGGGGCGAGGGCAGGGGGGAACCTGGGGGATGAGGGAAAGATTACTGGGGAGGCAGGGGAAAGGAATTTGGGGGAATGGGAGGTTGGGGAAGGGAAAGAGGGCTGGGGGAAGGGTGACTTGAGTGAGCTAGGGGGAAGGTATCAATGTGTGTATTTACCTATTTGTATTTACCTAGTTGTGAAATACAGGAAAAAAGCTGTACTAGGCTCGTGCTGTCCCGTCTCCATAACGCTTATTATCCAGTTTGGCTTTAGATTCATGAATAGTTTTTGCACACGCAATCTCCTTGTCAAGTTCGTTCCATGTTGTTATGCTTCTCTATGGAAAACTATTTCTTTGTCTCTCCTACAGTCGCTCTTCTTCAATTTCTTATTGTGTGTGTGTGTGTGTGTGTGTGTGTGTGTGTATTTACTTAGTTGTATTTACCTAGTTGTAGTTTTACAGGGCCTGGGCTTACGTTCGTGTGGTCCCTTCTCCATATCTATACTTGTCCAGCTTTTCCTTAAAGTTGTTCACACTCCTTGCCAATACTACATCCTCACTTAGTCTGTTGCGGGGAGCTATATTTCTTTAAGTCTGTCAAGCATCTTCCATTTATTAATTGTGTTGCTGTTTTTTCTTCCTTCTCTTAGTAGTAACTAAGCTACCTAAGCCTGTTCTTGTGCTGCCAAAGAGAGAGGCAGCTCACAATAGATACCAGAGCCTTCGCACTCCTGCTAACCATGATCTTTACGTGTCCGCCCGGAATCGTGCCAAATCTATTCTTCGACTTACCAAAACCTCTTTCATCCATATCAAATGTCAAAACCTTGCTTTTTCTAGTTCTTCCAGAGACTTCTGGCATCTAGCCAAAAATATCTCCTCCAATTTCACTTCTTCCTCTTTCCCTCCTCTCCTATATGCCTGTTACTAAGATTTTTCGGAATGATGTTATCTATGCCCTCTCTGGCCTTAACTCTCAGAAGGCTTATGGACCTGATGGAGTGCCTCCTATTGTCCTTAAAAACTGTGCTTCTGTGCTGACACCCTGCCTGGTCAAACTCTTTCGTCTCTGCCTATCAACATTTACGTACCTTTCCTTACGCTGGAAGTATGCCTTCATACAGCCTGTGCCTAAGAAGGGTTCCGCAAGGGGCGTTCTACTGGTGATCATCTTGCTCTCTTAACTGACTCTTGGTCATCCTGTCTTAAGTAATCGGGTAGCCAAACATTTTTCTGGTAGATTTTGGTGTGCATTTAAGTAAAATGGTAGCTAAACTTTTTTTGATGGTAGATTTTGGTGTGCATTTAACTAATCGGGTAGCCGAACTATTTTTTTGTGCTAGATTTTGGTGTGTATTTAAGTAATTGGGTAGCCTAACCATAGCTGGGCACGATAACATAAAACCTTATTCCCGATAACCGATAACTGATAATGGAAAACCTTATCGGTGATAACCGATATTTGTTAACTGGAGACACAAATATAGGCGATAACCGATAACCGATACTTGATATAGATCCACAATTCCAATACTAGCTAGCGATAAGTCCGATAGGCGAAAACGACAATATATTGATATTTCAAATAAAAAAAAAAAACATACATGTATTCAAATTTAATATTATTTGTATTTTATAAAACTTATAAAACCTGAAAACCACACGTTGACACGTACCTATGGACGGTAATACTAGAAACGCCTGAACCGGTGTTGTGTTATTTGGCGTCCCCACCGTCAAAAGCTGGCGCTTTTTTTTACAAACACTGGTCTCTTGTGAACTGCGCATGCTCAGAAAGCGTAGACCTGTACAGTCTCACAAAGAATTTTAACCGTAATTAAGAGTTGCTGGAAGGCTGAATCAGACATACAGTACCACTACATCAGCTGTTTCTAGAACGACACTCTGTACGAGTTGTATTTATATGTACAGAGTGTCGTTCTAGAAACAGCGAGGATGGTGGTACTGTTTGTCTGATTCAGCCTTCCAGCAACTCTTGATGTGTTAAAAAGCTTTGTGAGACTGTACAGGGCTACGCTTACTGGTCTGAACATGCGCTCTGTTTGTTTTGATGATGGGACACCAAATAACACAACACCGGGTGCCTTCAATACCATGGCATGCTCACAAACGAATATGGAATATCAAATTTGAGGCAGTGAATAATAATTTTTGGGGCAAGGCAAAATGATTTGTCTCTTTGATATATTGATTTTTGAGTCTAACATAAAAAAAATAAGCTAGTGTTTTAATGTTGATCATCTAAGTATGAAATCTCTTCACCGAAGATATTTCACACCCCGAAAATTTTTCATTCAACAAAGGGCGCCGCCACACATGCGCAGTGGGCAGGAGACAACTTTTTTCTGAAAGGCAGAAAAAGTATCAATTATCGCTAATTTGGTTACAAAAGTAACGAAAATACCGATATATATTTAAATAAGTAGCGGATGGCCGATAACCTGATTTTGTTATAGCAGACCTTTTTATCGCGAAGATTTTTCGTGATAACGTAAGCAACAGCCTAACTAACTTTGTTTTTGTGGTAGATTTGTGTATTTAAGTAATCGGTAGCCTAACTATTTTGTGGTAGATTTTGGTGTGTATTTAAGTAATCGGGTAGCCTAACTATTTTTTGTGGTAGATTTTGGTGTGTATTTAAGTAATCGGGTAGCCTAACTATTTTTTGTGGTAGATTTTGGTGTGTATTTAAGTAATCGGGTAGCCTAACTATTTTTTGTGGTAGATTTTGGTGTGTATTTAAGTAATCAGGTAGCCTAACTATTTTTTGTGGTAGGTTTTGGTGTGTATTTAACCCCTCAGAGCCGCAAAAGTTTTTCTCGGGTGATCTCCCATGACGCAAATGTCATCGATAAATACACCGTGAAACTGAGAAAAAGTCATTAAAGGGGGTTTGTCCAATAGGTTTGAAGTTTTAGTATGTTGTTTGTTGATGTAAAGGTATATGATATTCTGTGAATTTCATTAAATTCGGGTGAAGTTTAGGAGATACTCAAACAAAGCGTATATTTCTTTTTTTTTTTTTGTTTCACAGACTTTGTTTCAGTTAATCGCCTTGAAAAAAAATACCACAGAAACTTTGTTTACGTATCTACATTTCCCAGCTAGAAAAAAAAAAATGTTTAGTCTTCGAAAAGAAATTGTCACATAGTTTTCTCCACTCTGTGTCCCGTTTTCTTTTGATATTTTTTGAAATTTTATAGAGGGCAAATATTGTCCTTAAGTTGTAGTTTCAAATGATACCTAACAAAAGTCGATCAGACTTTTCGAGATATTGGCTCCTAAAGATTTTTTTCCATTTCCTCCCTGTCCTACCATTTGTACTTATTTGATTGGCATGAAATTTTCACAGATGATTGTATATACCTTGCTAACATACCTCAGAATAATAAGGCATCTGGTCCCCCTTTCTAAGAAAGTATTACTCACTTGCAGGTGGGGTGTCAGAAGGCGCCACCTTCCTCATTGTAGCCAGATTTTATCTAGAATCCTCCAGGCTGGTATGTCTCATCCTTCTTCTCATTTCTTTTCTTCTTTGTCTTGGGTGTTGCATGCCGTGATCTTTCCCGGTCTAGCCACTGAAGGGATTCTTGCAATCCTGCTTCATAGTCCGAGAGCTAGCTACGGGTGATTTTACCCCAACGAGCCCAGAAGATATAATGCTCTAACTTGGTTAAGTTTATCACCGACAATTGAAAAAGGTTTGTCAGCTGCTTCAACTCGGGTGGGTGTTGCCCCCAGGGGGTGCCAAAATACCCCTTTTTGAGGTTGATTTTACTTTTCAAACTATACACTTCAAACTTTGTATATAAAACTATGTATTTATTCTTAATAATATGGCGATATAACTGACAGAATATTTAAGGGGGATGAAGGGGTCAGCTGCCCTTAAAAAGACCCTAAAAGTGTTGGATTTTACCCCAAAAGCTACACGAATCATATTCACTCAGTATAATGATAAAATGCAGTAGATATGAATCTACTAATAACTGACACTATTTCTCGGTGGTAAAAGGGGGTCAGCTGCCCTCCAAATTTAGTCTGATTTTGGCCCTTGGGGTAAAAATGTCTTACCCCAAGAGCTACACGTACCAAAATGCAGTAGCACAGAGTTAATCTGTCCAAATTGATAATGAGACTAAAACTGACAACATTATCAGGTGGTAAGATGTGGTCAGCTGACCTCCAAATTTTGCCCATTTTGACCCCGTGAGGTAAAAAAAGACAACTATGAGTTACAGTTTTTATATTTATTATATAGTTACTTTAAGTAACAAAAGTAATGTTGGAGTAAAAACTGACTTATTTTTCTGGTGGTAAGATGGAGTCAGCTGACCCCCAAAATGTGTCCCATTTAGTTCCTAGGGGTAAAATAAAATAAATTGTTCGTACAACATTCAGATTTCTACCATAGGTAGAATAAGTAGCTTAACTAATATTGACATATTAACTGACATGATTAAAGGGTGGTAAGTTAGTGTCAGCTGACCCCCAAAATTTACATCTCTTTGTTCCTAAGGATAACAACAACAACAAAAACTGTTCCTACAACTTTCAGATTTCTACCATAGGTAGAATAAATAGTTAAACTGATGCTGACATTTAAACTCACTTGATTTAAGGGTGGTAAGTTAATGTCAGCTGACCCCCAAAAACTTACATCTCTTTGTTCCTAAGGATAACAACAACAACAAAAAAACCTGTTCCTACAACTTTCAGATTTCTACCATAGGTAGAATAAATAGTTAAACTGATGCTGACATTTAAACTGGCTTGATTTAAGGATTTAAGGGGGGTGAGTTAGGGTGAGCTGACCCCCCAAATTTGCATATCTTTGTTCCTAAGGATAACAACAAAAAAAAACTGTTCCTAGAGGTTTCAGATTTCTACTATAGGTAGAAGGAGCATAACTAAGGCAGACATAAAAACTAGCATTCGTTGGAAATACCTGATGCATATAGTATAGCATAGAGTATGGAAGACATTTTACATATATTTTTTCAAGAGTATATTGTTTCTCAATATGTTAACGTGTATTCATTGGTCTTTACAGTCACTCGCTGTTTTCAGTTTCATCGTCGACTACACTGCAGCATTTTCCCGAAAAGGAAAAGTTCGGCCACTAAAGATCTTGGAGAAGAACGCCAATTTCCAGAACTCTTTCACAGCCTTAGGGAAGGAACAAACAATATCAGATGAAACTTTTTCATCAATTGAGAAGTTCACAGCTGAAATGTACGGTAAAAGGAAAAGTCAATTCATCAATGATATACGATTGGAATTATTCCTAGAACGGTACAAACCTTCTGGTAAATTGGATGAAGCGCGCATCAGCTGTTTGAAAAAAATGGACGGAAGCACCCTCCCACCGTGTCACAATGTCCTGAAGCAGAAAATAAAGAGAGTACACCTCATAGCTAACAGGTGGAATTCTGTTGACCTTGCTACTCAGAGTCCTATCTCGCCAACAGAGTCTGGATGGACTTTGGGATATGGTAGTTACCAGATTCTTTGGACAGAAGGTGACTTGTACCCCAAGACAATCGACGTGCTGCAGAATGACAAGGATGGCTCCGATGATGAAGATATTAATGACTGCACAGGTATGTACTTACTTTTAATGAATAATCGCAATATTAATCTATTTCATTATTACTGCTGTGTTAATTATGGCAGATAATTGAAGGCCATTGATAAACCCATTTTTCAGGATTGAGCGTACAAGAAACTATAAAACAATCCAGAATTACAAATAACTCGTTAAAGTTACTTCACATATTAGCAAAAGTAGCATCCTCGGTTGATTTCAGTTAAAATAAAATTTTCTTCCAGATGACTTGGCAATGGAAAGTGACACTGATGCAGATGATACTACTGACGATGAAACTGAAAACAGCGAGTGACTGTAAAGACCAATGAATACACGTTAACATATTGAGAAACAATATACTCTTGAAAAAATATATGTAAAATGTCTTCCATACTCTATGCTATACTATATGCATCAGGTATTTCCAACGAATGCTAGTTTTTATGTCTGCCTTAGTTATGCTCCTTCTACCTATAGTAGAAATCTGAAACCTCTAGGAACAGGTTTTTTTTTGTTGTTATCCTTAGGAACAAAGATATGCAAATTTGGGGGGTCAGCTCACCCTAACTCACCCCCCTTAAATCCTTAAATCAAGCCAGTTTAAATGTCAGCATCAGTTTAACTATTTATTCTACCTATGGTAGAAATCTGAAAGTTGTAGGAACAGGTTTTTTTGTTGTTGTTGTTATCCTTAGGAACAAAGAGATGTACGTTTTTGGGGGTCAGCTGACATTAACTTACCACCCTTTAATCATGTCAGTTAATATGTCAATATTAGTTAAGCTACTTATTCTACCTATGGTAGAAATCTGAATGTTGTACGAACAATTTATTTTATTTTACCCCTAGGAACTAAATGGGACACATTTTGGGGGTCAGCTGACTCCATCTTACCACCAGAAAAATAAGTCAGTTTTTACTCCAACATTACTTTTGTTACTTAAAGTAACTATATAATAAATATAAAAACTGTAACTCATAGTTGTCTTTTTTTACCTCACGGGGTCAAAATGGGCAAAATTTGGAGGTCAGCTGACCACATCTTACCACCTGATAATGTTGTCAGTTTTAGTCTCATTATCAATTTGGACAGATTAACTCTGTGCTACTGCATTTTGGTACGTGTAGCCCTTGGGGTAAGACATTTTTACCCCAAGGGCCAAAATCAGACTAAATTTGGAGGGCAGCTGACCCCCTTTTACCACCGAGAAATAGTGTCAGTTATTAGTAGATTCATATCTACTGCATTTTATCATTATACTGAGTGAATATGATTCGTGTAGCTTTTGGGGTAAAATCCAACACTTTTAGGGTCTTTTTAAGGGCAGCTGACCCCTTCATCCCCCTTAAATATTCTGTGAGTTATATCGCCATATTATTAAGAATAAATACATAGTTTTATATACAAAGTTTGAAGTGTATAGTTTGAAAAGTAAAATCAACCTCAAAAAGGGGTATTTTGGCACCCCCTGGGGGCAACACCCACCCGAGTTGAAGCAGCTGACAAACCTTTTTCAATTGTCGGTGATAAACTTAACCAAGTTAGAGCATTATATCTTCTGGGCTCGTTGGGGTAAAATCACCCGTAGCTAGCTCTCGGACTATCAGACCCGAGGATATGTAGTACAGGTAACTCTCGATTTATGCGAGTATTGTGTCCTTGAAGAGGTCGCGTAAATAAAAAAAACAATGTAAATCAAACAAGAGGTAGGTTTCTATCGAAAAATAAATATTCACTTCATTCAGTGGAGAGAGAGAGAGAGAGAGAGAGAGAGAGAGAGAGAATATCCATATCACTGAGATATCCACTCAGGCACTCAGTCTCAACCTCACTCATGTCAGGAAGAAATGAGGGACACCATGAGCGACTGGCCAGTATTAGTACCGGTACCGAACAGTCTGGTACCGGTACCATACCGTGTAGCTGGTGCCGTTAGAACCAGTACTGGTACCGGTACCTGCCCACCCCCATTGTTGAGCAGTATGGCAGCGTGTGTACTGTATTGTTCAAGTGGCGCGCAGGAAGAACTGAGCTCAGCTGTGGCCGCAGCACCGTGTGAGCCCAGTTGCGTGAGACATCTGGTGGCCACTTCATAAAATATCGCGTATAAGTGAAAAAAACCTGTAAAGTAAACATTTACTTGGATTTTCGACCCCGCGTTATTTAAGAAACGCGTAAACCAAAATCGCGTAAATCGAGATGTTTTCATCGGTATACCCAAAGTTGTGTTCCAGTGCTGTATGTTGGACCAGGAACATAACCCTCAAGCAGCCGTAAAACTTCATTTTTTGGCACTTGATCCAAACTTTGGAGTGAAGCACTGAATGAAACTGCATGTGTTCGCGCGTGAGTCATGCTACGACGCAACCGCGCGGGACATTTAAAAATGACTTCCGGGGGGGAGGGGATTTAATTTTATGAAAACAAACTTGACCACATGACAGTTTAAGATATCCTGGACACGCTGAGCGAAAAATGCGCATTTGTCAAATTTCAAATATATATTCGTTGAAAATTACCCCGTAGCCGGCCCCCTTACAGATGTTTTATAGGAAATTTTCTGATGCACCCTACTTTGAAATCCGTTTCTTTCTAGGTTGTCGCATTTGCCTGGAATTCCATGATTCCTGAAAAATTCCAACTTCTTACTGGTGCGACGTACAGAAAAAAATATTGAAGAAAGTTGCTCATTTTATCACAATGGAGTCTGGGAAACATAGTTTGTAATCTTTGACGAGGAAATTTACTGCCTACAGAGAGCCAAATTTGTGGTGAAACTCCATAAATAATTTTGGTAATTTTTTGTATTTTTTTTCATTCTGAAATGAATTTTACTAAATAAAAGTTGTAAAAAACCATCCGTATAACTCAACTGCGAAATCAGATTATGATTTAGACTCATCATTTGGCTGAAATTCCATGATTCCCGAAATATTCCAAGTTTTTACTGGTGCAACATACAGGAAAATGTATTGAAGAAAAGTTGCTCATTTTATCGTGATGGAGTCTGAAAAATAAAGTTTATAATCTTTGACCTGGAGATTTACTGCCTACAGAGCCAAAGTTGCAGTGAAACGCAATTTTTTTTTGTAGTTATTCATACTGGAATGAATCTCATTGAATAAAAGTTGCAGAAAATCATCCATATAACTCAACTGTGAAATCAGATTATGATTGTGACTGACCATTTGGCTGGAATTCCATTAATCTAAAAAAGTTACAACCTCCGCATCCCACTCCTCTGAACACTCCTGTGAACAAGATATTAGTTCATCTAGAACATGAGGTAAATCATTGGAGGTGTCAAGACTACGCTCACCACGCACACGATGAGCAGAAACTAAAGGAAGACCGCCGAAACAGGACGGCTGAGGGAACATAATCGCTCTGCAGATGTCATGATGCGTAGGCAGGAACTGTAGGGTATTTTTAGCAGGGAGTCGTCTAAGGGGCAAAAGAGGTGCCAGTTAGTCACTTAGCATCGACATATACATAGTTACGCACGCCGTTCAGTTTGGAGAGAGCTTCTCGTTTTCCAGCGCTGGCGGGGGGCTTCGTGATGCAGTGGTTAGCACATTCGGCTCACAACCGAGAGAGCCCGGGTTAGATTCCTGGGAGGAGTGAAAAAATTTGGGCGGCTTTTCCGATACCCTACGCCCCTGTCCACCCAGCAGTGAATGAGTACCAGGTATTAATCGGAGGTTGTGTCCATCTCCTGGGATCTGTTCCGTTCTCCTATAATTCCTTCCCCTTCTGTCTTTCTCCGGCATATGACCACAGATGTTGCACTGACCAAACAAAACTTTCCAACTTTCTTTCCAGATTTTGGTGCGTATTTAACCCGGCAGTGTTGGCGGACCCGTTTTTGGGCTCCCGCGAGTCAGTACGCTGAAACGACAGACCCCATTTGGGGCTCAGCTCAAAACGCCTAATTTGAGCTAATTGTAGGCGGTGGTAGCACCATGCATGCATTGTGGTGGGTGATTGATCTTGAGGTGGGCTCATTTGTCATAGGTGGTGCTGTAAGGTCATGGCAGACTGAATTAGCTATCCACACAGTAATCACTTGACAAATTCTCTAAAGTAGACAACAAGCGACTCTCGGCTAGATGCCACGCGTCACAAGACTTTATTTTGTAACAAACACCACCCAAAAAGAATAGAGTTTGAGTAAAAGTTAATATTTTTAATGGCTTTATGGTTATGGGAGGAGTACCCTGATGTACGTTCCATGCTCTTTTCTTAGTCTCAAAATGCAGTGTAATTTTGACGTTTCTCGGCCACTTCTCGGCATTCCCATAGCCCAAGCCCATAGGTTAAGTGATCAGGCAGCCAAACTATTTTTTCTGTTAGCTTTGGTGTGTATTTAAGTAATCAGGCAGCCAAACTATTTTTTCTGTTAGCTTTGGTGTGTATTTAAGTAATCAGGCAGCCAAACTATTTTTTCTGTTAGCTTTGGTGTGTATTTAAGTAATCAGGCAGCCAAACTATTTTTTATGTCAGCTTTGGTGTGTATTTAAGTAATCAGGCAGCCAAACTATTTTTTCTGTTAGCTTTGGTGTGTATTTAAGTAATCAGGCAGCCAAACTATTTTTTCTGTTAGCTTTGGTGTGTATTTAAGTAATCAGGCAGCCAAACTATTTTTTCTGGTAGATTTGGTGTGTATTTAAGTAATCAGGCAGCCAAACCATTTTTTCTGGTAGATTTGGTGTGTATTTAAGTAATCAGGCAGCCAAACTATTTTTTCTGGTAGATTTGGTGTGTATTTAAGTAATCGGGTAGCCAAACTATTTTTTCTGGTAGATTTGGTGTGTATTTAAGTAATCAGGCAGCCAAACTATTTTTTCTGGTAGATTTGGTGTGTATTTAAGTAATCGGGTAGCCTAACTTTTTTCTGGTAGATTTTGGTGTGTATTTAAGTAATCGGGTAGCCAAACTATTTTTTCTGGTAGATTTGGTGTGTATTTAAGTAATCGGGTAGCCTAACTTTTTTCTGGTAGATTTTGGTGTGTATTTAAGTAATCGGGTAGCCTAACTATTTTTTCTGGTAGATTTGGTGTGTATTTAAGTAATTGGGTAGCCTAACTATTTTTTCTGGTAGATTTGGTGTGTATTTAAGTAATCGAGTAGCCTAACTATTTTTTCTGGTAGATTTTGGTGTGTATTTAAGTAATTGGGTAGCCAAACTATTTTTCCTGGTAGATTTGGTGTGTATTTAAGTAATCGAGTAGCCAAACTATTTTTCCTGGTAGATTTGGTGTGTATTTAAGTAATCGGGTAGCCAAACTATTTTTTCTGGTAGATTTGGTGTGTATTTAAGTAATCAGATAGCCAAACTATTTTTTCTGGTAGATTTTCGTGTGTTTTTAAGTGATCGGGTAGCCTAACTATTTTTTGTGTTAGATTTTGGTGTGTACCATTTAAGTAGTCAAGCAGCTGTTTCTGGCGTAAAACACCAGCCCATTCTAACATCCCCCCCTATCCTAAACCTCCATCGGAATAGACTGCAAGCCAAAAAATCTAACCTAACTCACCCTAGCATGAATTACCTAACAGGGGGCCTTGTCACCCCCCCCCCCCCCGTTTTCACATTTCATCTGAGGAAGGGGAATAAATTTAAGCTAACCTAAGCTAATGTAACCCCAGACATTTAAGGCTATGGACACAACTCTTCTTCCTCTTCTTCCACAGGTGTCAGGTTCCTGCACAGGTGAACGAAGGTGGAGTCATGGCTTTGGGGCGGCTCGCTAAAAGGTACGTGTGTGTGTATATGTGTGTGTGTGTGTGTGTGTGTGTGTGTGTGTGTTGTGTTAGGTTAGGAAGTGAAGGTTTTCAGCTACAGCTACAGCTGAAGGTTCACCTACAGAAATGGAACAAAAGTGTCTGCCACAATTCAGTGAAGAAACATGTCAAGTCCTGCACCTTGGGAGGAATATCCTGCACACCAATACCACATGGGAACACTCCACTATCCCCACAGAGTAAGACCTGGGACTATTATGTTACCAGGCTACCAGTGAAGGCAAAGTTCCTGACAATTGCAGCGGATGGGTTAACTTCTGTTGGCTACTCCAGAAGCCATAACCTTTAAACTAACTTAACGTAACCTATCAAACAGGGTGCTTCAGACTTCCCCATCATTTTTGCATTTATTATTTTTTTGTTATTTTTATGTCCAAGCCCACAGTGCCGTTAAGCTTTCTTTTTTAGGGGCCTGGTGGTGAGTCCGAGCCCATCTTGGCACAGGCAAGTGTTTATAGTGGCGCCATCTATTCTCAGTTAAATAACCTCACTTCCCTCGATCCCCCTTGTTTTCGAACTAATCTGAGCATACTGAATTAACCCATCCATTGCGGTTGGCAAGGATTTTGCCCTCACTGGTAGCCTGGCGATATATAGTACCAGGTCTTTCTCTGGCTATGGTGGATAGTGGAGTGTTTCCCATGTGGTATTGATGTGCTGGATATCCCTTCACTGGTAGCCTGGTAATATATATAGTCCCATGTCTTTCTCTGCCTCTGTTGTGGATAGTGGAGTGTTTCCCATGTGGTATTGGTGTGCTGGATATCCCTTCACTGGTAGCCTGGTAACATACACTCCCAGGTCTTTCTCTGCCTCTGTGGTGGATAGTGGAGTGTTTCCCATGTGGTATTGGTGTGCTGGATATCCCTTCACTGGTAGCCTGGTAACATACACTCCCAGGTCTTTCTCTGCCTCTGTGGTGGATAGTGGAGTATTTCCCATGTGGTATTGGGGTGCTGGATATCCCTTCACTGGTAGCCTGGTAACATATAGTCCCAGGTCTTTCTCTGGCTCTTTGGTGGATAGTTGAGTATTTCCCATGTGGTATTGGTGTGCTGGATATCCCTTCACTGGTAGCCTGGTAACATATTGTCCCAGGTCTTTCTCTGGCTCTTTGGGGGATAGTTGAGTATTTCCCATGTGGTATTGGTGTGCTGGATATCCCTTCACTGGTAGCCTGGTAACATATTGTCCCAGGTCTTTCTCTGGCTCTTTGGGGGATAGTTGAGTATTTCCCATGTGGTATTGGTGTGCTGGATATACCCTCCCAAGGTGCAGGACTTTACATTTTTCTTCATTGAATTGTAGCCACAGACAGTTTTGGTCCATTCCTGTAGCTTGGGGAGGTATTCTGGTAGGAAATCCCCAGTTAAGGGGCCACACTGCCCTAACCTAACGTAACCTCCTTAATGGGAGACTGTGAACCCTGCGACCCCTCGTTTCCACACTTATTCTGAGCATGCCAAATTAAATCAAACTAACTTAACCAAATGTAACCTTCCTATTTTATTTATTTTTTTATTTTTTCGCCCCTTCAACTCACCCTATTTTCACATTTCATCTCAGGCCTGTACTTTTGGCAGCTTTTGGGGGGGCTAGAGGGCATCATACACACTCTCTCTCTCTCTCTCTCTCTCTCTCTCTCTCTCTCTCTCTCTCTCTCTCTCTCTCTCTCTCTCTCTCTCTCTCTCTCTCTCTCTCTCACCCCCCAAAAAAAGTTCCCACATCCACAGATCAGATGAGCCACAATGGGCGCAGGTCACCACATGCGGGTCGGGGGTCACACAGCCACCGTTCACGACCTGACCCCTAAGAGTGGATACCAGCTGTCTGGAGTGGACACAGAAGTGGATTCCTTACAGCATCGGGACTCCCGTAAGAGGAGACGTAGGAAGCATAGCTATGGAGGAGGAGGAGGAGGAGGGGGAAGGGTTAGAAGAGGCATGTAAGAAGAGAAAGACAAAATAAATAAGAAAATGAGAGAGAGAGAGAGAGAGAGAGAGAGAGAGAGAGAGAGAGAGAGAGAGAGAGAGAGAGTTACACACTTTTTATATATTTATTTATTTTATTTTAGTTATTATTTATTATTTTTAACTATTTCATATTTATAATTATTTCCTTCTTCCCTCCCCTTCCTCCCTTGCCGCCTCCTCCTCTTCTTCTTCTTTATATTTTTTTCTGTCCTTATAATATAAATTTTCTTTTCATACATTTTTTTTCTTATTTGTTTTCTTCTTGAACCTCCCCCTTCCCTTCCCTTCCCTTCCCTTCCCTTCCTTCTCCTCCCCCCCCAACACCCCTCATAACCCCTCCCTTACCCCATAGTTTAAGATCTCGGTCACCCTCGGAGTCTTGTCACTGGAAACTTCCCGAGGAGCTGCGTCGGCGCGTCACACTCCACCTCCAAGCTAACCCAGGACTGTCCCAGGCTGAGCTGCATGACATCCTATACTAAGATCGAACCCGCCTGCAACCTCAAGATCAAGTACGGGTCACCCAAGCCTAGGAGACACCGTAGCCCTCGCCGATCTAAGAGGTGGGTGATTGGGGTCTGAAGGGGCTGTTTTTAAGGGCGAGAGGGCAGGGATAAGACTGTAAGGTTACTATCAGTGCTGAGAGACAAAAAAAGTGACGGGTAATTTTTGGGGCTGATTTTGGTGCCTGGGGCAGAAAGGAGTAGAAGGGAAGGAAAGGGGCTGAGAAGGAGCTGTCAGGGTGCTATGGATTTAAGAACGGGCTGGTTTGGGGCTTTTTAGAGGGCTGATTTAGGGCTGAGAGTGTAAGGTCGTGGCCACACAAAGTGAGAAAGCTAGCGAGAGCTGCAAGGCGAGTTTCTGTGGCCATACTCACTCTGGAATAGTGAAAGTTAGGCTAGCATTTTTTTATATTTTTTTATTATATTTTGGAGTAAGGGTAACGAAAAGATTAAAAAAAAGCCTGTTACACGCCTCCCACAAGAGTAAAAAGTAAAGAGTAGCCAGAAGAGAGGTAAATTTCGGGTGGACAGGTGTCTTGATACATTCTTCTTGAAGGAGGTCAAGTCATAGGCAGGAGGAAATACAGATGAAGGAAGGCTGTTCCAGAGTTTACCAGTGAAGGGGGATGAAAAAATGGAGATGCTGGTTAACTCTTGCATAAGAATTTTGGACAGTATAGGGATGAGCATGAGTAGAAAGTCGTGTGCAGCGGGCCCGCGGGAGGGGGGGAGGCATGCAGTTAGCAAGTTCAGAAGAGCAGTCAGCGTGGAAATATCGTTAGAAGATAGAAAGAGAAGCAATATCGCGGTGGAATTTAAGAGGTAGAAGGCTGTCAGTAAGAGGAGGAGAGCTGATGAGACGAAGAGCTGTGTGAGTGGAGCCCCCCCACACGTGAGATGCATACTCCATACGAGGGCGGACAAGGCCCCTGTACGTATATGGAAAGCAACTCGTTATCTACTTCTTCCATTTTATTCCACAATTTGTAAATTGGTATTAGTATTAGGTACACTGGATCGCAAAAGTATCGGTGCACAATGTGTGTGAAACATTTTGGACAACAGTTCGATCGTCAGTGAAATGTTGGTGTCCGACGTGCCACATGTTGGTAGCCCTGATGTCCAGAGATGCCATACAACTACCAGTACCGATATCCCCTTCCTACTATATACTTATATAGCTTATTTTAGTGTTTATAGAAACAGACATTGGTCACACAGTGTGACGTTGGTCATTTATCATGGGAGACAGATATACGGTAATATGGTTGACACTGGTGGTTACGTATACAGGGCCATCATTATGCGCTGATAGTGCTAGCATGTGATAAACAACGACTCTTATCTTGAGTCAATACATCTAACGCCCCATGTGTCACGTTAACACATCACCTACGAAATGCACTGTGCAATACCTATGCCTAACGCGTCATGTGTCACGTTAACACATCACCTACGAAATGCACTGTGCAATACCTATGCCTAACGCCTCAGTTGTCACGTTAACACATCACCTACGAAATGCACTGTGCAATACCTATGCCTAACGCGTCATGTGTCACGTTAACACATCACCTACGAAATGCACTGTGCAATACCTATGCCTAACGCCTCATGTGTCACGTTAACACATCACCTACGAAATGCACTGTGCAATACCTATGCCTAACGCCTCATGTGTCACGCTAACACATCACCTACGAAATGCACTGTGCAATACCTATGCCTAACGCGTCATGTGTCACGTTAACACATCACCTACGAAATGCACTGTGCAATACCTATGCCTAACGCGTCATGTGTCACGTTAACACATCACCTACGAAATGCACTGTGCAATACCTATGCCTAACGCCTCATGTGTCACGTTAACACATCACCTACGAAATGCACTGTGCAATACCTATGCCTAACGCCTCATGTGTCACGTTAACACATCACCTACGAAATGCACTGTGCAATACCTATGCCTAACGCCTCATGTGTCACGCTAACACATCACCTACGAAATGCACTGTGCAATACCTATGCCTAACGCCTCATGTGTCACGCTAACACATCACCTACGAAATGCACTGTGCAATACCTATGCCTAACGCCTCATGTGTCACGTTAACACATCACCTACGAAATGCACTGTGCAATACCTATGCCTAACGCCTCATGTGTCACGTTAACACATCACCTACGAAATGCACTGTGCAATACCTATGCCTAACGCGTCATGTGTCACGTTAACACATCACCTACGAAATGCACTGTGCAATACCTATGCCTAACGCCTCATGTGTCACGTTAACACATCACCTACGAAATGCACTGTGCAATACCTATGCCTAACGCCTCATGTGTCACGTTAACACATCACCTACGAAATGCACTGTGCAATACCTATGCCTAACGCCTCATGTGTCACGTTAACACATCACCTACGAAATGCACTGTGCAATACCTATGCCTAACGCGTCATGTGTCACGTTAACACATCACCTACGAAATGCACTGTGCAATACCTATGCCCTATCGCCCCATGTGTCACGTTAACACATCACCTACGAAATGCACTGTGCAATACCTATGCCTAACGCCCCATGTGTCACGTTAACACATCACCTACGAAATGCACTGTGCAATACCTATGCCTAACGCGTCATGTGTCACGTTAACACATCACCTACGAAATGCACTGTGCAATACCTATGCCTAACGCGTCATGTGTCACGTTAACACATCACCTACGAAATGCACTGTGCAATACCTATGCCTAACGCCCCATGTGTCACGTTAACACATCACCTACGAAATGCACTGTGCAATACCTATGCCTAACGCGTCATGTGTCACGTTAACACATCACCTACGAAATGCACTGTGCAATACCTATGCCTAACGCGTCATGTGTCACGTTAACACATCACCTACGAAATGCACTGTGCAATACCTATGCCTAACGCGTCATGTGTCACGTTAACACATCACCTACGAAATGCACTGTGCAATACCTATGCCTAACGCGTCATGTGTCACGTTAACACATCACCTACGAAATGCACTGTGCAATACCTATGCCTAACGCCTCATGTGTCACGTTAACACATCACCTACGAAATGCACTGTGCAATACCTGCCTAACGCGTCATGTGTCACGTTAACACATCACCTACGAAATGCACTGTGCAATACCTATGCCTAACGCCTCATGTGTCACGTTAACACATCACCTACGAAATGCACTGTGCAATACCTATGCCTAACGCCTCATGTGTCACGTTAACACATCACCTACGAAATGCACTGTGCAATACCTATGCCTAACGCGTCATGTGTCACGTTAACACATCACCTACCTACCCCTAACGCCTCATGTGTCACGTTAACACATCACCTACGAAATGCACTGTGCAATACCTATGCCTAACGCCTCATGTGTCACGTTAACACATCACCTACGAAATGCACTGTGCAATACCTATGCCTAACGCCCCATGTGTCACGTTAACACATCACCTACGAAATGCACTGTGCAATACCTATGCCTAACGCGTCATGTGTCACGTTAACACATCACCTACGAAATGCACTGTGCAATACCTATGCCTAACGCCTCATGTGTCACGTTAACACATCACCTACGAAATGCACTGTGCAATACCTATGCCTAACGCGTCATGTGTCACGTTAACACATCACCTACGAAATGCACTGTGCAATACCTATGCCTAACGCGTCATGTGTCACGTTAACACATCACCTACGAAATGCACTGTGCAATACCTATGCATTGTTGATGAATTGGTAGTTGGCTCGCTATCATAATATGATCCATTAGGCACATTAATTTACTATATTACGATATGCTCTAATAAGACTATTTATAGTGTAATGTGTCATATGTTCAGGGAAACGAAAGTAACATGTTTTCACAACTTTATTAATTATCAATATTGAGTATATCCTCCACCCGCTCCTAACACAGCATTCAGCCGTCTGGGCATGGATGCCACCAGTTCAGCTGTGAAGGTTTGTCCAGGAGCACGTCGACGTTTTTGAAGCAGCGGCACTGGCATTTACTATGGCCTAGTAAACAATAAAGGAATACACAGATAAAGATACAGACGGCTGATGGTTAGCGGTATTACGTAACATTGTCAACATCGTTTACACACTAGCATGTCATCATTATGCCTCATATAACTGTAATTAGTATTATACTATCAGTATCATGTCAATCACATAATTTATCTGATCGTTCTGGGGGGGGGTGTGCAGCGTGGCCGGCCGACCCGTGGCATGTCTTCTGTTTCACCAGTGTCTTCATGTCGCCGTATCCACCTTGCTACTGTGTTGCGGTGGATACGGTAAGGTGGATACGCAATATCGGAATTGGTGTGGCCCACTTCATGTAGGGCAACGATAGCTCCACGTGTTGACTCTGAGGTCTCCATCGGAACTGACAGACGTTGTTGGCCGACAATGACTATGTTAGGCTTTCGTGAACACTGTTCCGAACCATGAGCCCAGTGATTCTGACCTTCCGAACTAGCCACAGCCAGACATACCAACCCTTCCCACCCACAACACCAGCACCTGTGTGAACGTTTTTGGACGGCATCGGGCACCCTCTGCACCGATACTTTTGAGATCCAGTGTACTTACCTAGTTTTATTTACCTAGTTGTGAAATACAGGAAAAGAGCTGTACTAGGCTTGTGCTGTCCCGTCTCTGTAATGCTTATTATCCAGTTTGGCTTTAAATTCATGAATCGTTTTTGCACATACAGTCTCCTCGTCAAGTCCGTTCCATGTTGTTGTGCTTCTGTATGGAAAACTGTATTTCTTGACGTCTCTCCTACAGTCCCTCTTCTTCAATTTCTTACTATTCCCTCTTGTCACACTCCCAGGGGCATAGCCAGTATTTCAGATAGGGGGGGCACAATCTTTACCAGTGGTTCTTAACCTTTTTCATCGTATGACCCTTTGAGACCTTCCAGGGTATTGCCGTGACCCCTATAATACATTTTGTAATGGTGACCTTTGTGTAAGGTAAAACAAAACTATATGAAGATCCTGATTTATTGAAAATATTACAAATAAAAGACCTTGAAAAAGCCACAGATCCCCTACAAGTGCTATTGGAACTAACGCACATAAAATAAAACCTACTTATTCAATCAGTGGGAGGACTGACGTCATTGTTTTGCAGCCACAAGTACATCAGAGCGAGGAGCAGTGCTCAGCAGGCAACACCTCATGTCGCTGTCAGTCACAAGTCACTGCGTGCCCTCGTTTTCAGTGCCATCATTGATGAGAATCCAGCCTCGCAGCGATGGGTCGAGGTCCAGTATGGTCAGTGCACGCACCGAGAGAAGAGGATAGTCGTCATTCAGTGTCGCCCAAAATGTCGGAAGCTCTTGTTCAGAAAATTCGACTTTCAACTGAGTATCCTCACGAATTTGAAGAAATTCTACCTTTGCAGCAACATCAGTATCACAGATGGCACTGTCCTTCACTGAGAAGGGTCTGAGATCCACGCATCAGTACAGCGGTCATCCAGTCCTGGAAAGTAACTTTCGATGGCGTCATTCACTGCCAGAAGATGAGCCGAGATCTCCTCACGGAAACTGCATTCAGCTTCTGCCATAGAATCTAGGATAGTTGTCATATGAGGGTAGAAAGTTGTCACTGACCTGAACTCTTTTCACGTAAAGTTGAATCTACACTTGAATACTGCCACTTTGTCACGAACATTGCAAGGTTTCCTTGGAGTGAAATATTCAAGGAATTCACTTCAGAGAGAAAATCTGCCAAGTAGGCAACCTTTGTTACGAAACAGTCATCTTGCATCATTTCGTGAAGATTTTCTTTTGAGGTACGACCTTCTGCAACAGCATCGTTATTTCTTCTCGAAGTTGCAGCAAGCGATTCAGAACTTTGCCACGTGAGAGCCAACGTACCTCCGTGTGAAACAGGAAAACAGAGAAGTCAGAGCCCAGTTCTTCTAAGTATTTTA
>NW_026112322.1:110000-154766 GCF_024679095.1 Eriocheir sinensis | reverse complement strand
AAAGTAATGCAAAGTAAAATTAAGTAGAGTAAATTAAAATGAACAATAAGTAAAATAAAGTCAAATAAAGTAAAATAAATAAGAAGAAAAATAAAAAAGAGCACCCTATTCATTGATCTGGTAAAGAAAACGGAACGAGGGGCAAAAAAGAGAGACTGTAACCTTCCCAACACTCTTCTACTTTTTTTGTTTTCATATATTCTTCATCTGCTTCCTTTACTGCAAAAAAAAAAAATAAAGAAAAGCAAAAAGCGACGTATTCTAAGTTATCACAAAAACACGGTCTTCTTATTATCCCTTCTTAAAATGATTATCACAAAACATAATAAATTAGGAAGGAGGACAGAATGGTAAAAATACAAACTTTCCGTCGGGTTTATATATATAAGTACGGCGGACAGACAGACAGACAGGCAGCGGGTGAGGCAAGGACCTGTGAACACCTCAACACCACTCCCCATCATCATCACCTACACAATCATATCGCCACCACACTCTCCACCATCTTCACACACTCACTTCCTGCAAACCGTGATGACAAACAAACAAAAATAAGTAAAGACACCCCAGAAAGGCTTTGTGCGTGTGTTCCGAGAGCACGCTTCGATGCAACGACTCACACCTATGTCAAAAAATAATAATGCAGTAGTGTGTTGCCAGCCAGTCAGTCGGTCAGTCAGTCCCCTACGCCACTCCACTCCCCCTCGCCCGCCCCTGCCCCTTCCCTCCCTGACCCCTAACCCAGAAAAGTAGTGGACATAGTATTTGCGTCTTTTTACATAGGGTATAATTTTAAATGGTTTGTGTTGTGAGATAATTTTTAGGTTGATTTTATTTTTACAACCTTTTCTATTTTAACATATGAAGTTATTTTGTTGTTTATGTTTTCATTTTTTTTTCCGAGCTTTGTTAGCACGTGAAGTGTATATGATTTTGCAGATTGTATATATTTTTTCAGTTATTTTTTTCTTCACCATAAGATAATTTTATGGTTCATGTATTTTTTCAACATCTTTTCACATGCACAATAAATTTAAGCTTTTTCACACAGGCCTTACCGACCTCTTTTTTTCACCTTGGATAAATGTACGTTTTTGTATGTTTTCTTTACCTCTTTCCGCACAACAACGAAATTAACATCAGCCAACCAACACATGATATAAATTTGCGACATCTGTATTTTCTTTCTCCTAACCACTTTTCACACCTGGGACAAATTCATTGTTTACGTAGCTTTCTTTCTCAACGCCTTCTCACACATGCATAGGATAATTTCGCGACGTATCTGGCATTTTCTTCTGACCATTTTCACCCGAGATAAATTTCCAGCACACACAATTATTTCCACAACAACAGACTAACATCACCCACTCAGGAACTAGTCTGGGGTGCGGGTGACAGGCTGGATGGCAGCAACTACAATAACAAACCACTATGCTATCCCTAGACACCCGACAGGCCACACTAGACTCACGTAGAGGCAGCAGCGGAGGGCGGAGAGGCGGAAGCGGAGGAGGAAGTGGAGGAGGATGTAGAGAAGGATGTGGTGACGGATACAGGCGTGGCGGCTGCGGCAGTGGCGGTTTGAGGCACATGTTGTGTGATGTAGAGCAGGTAGGTGGAGATGAGCAGCAGGGCAGTGAGGAAGAGCAGGATGATGGTGGACATGGTGTTGAAGAGGTGTCCGTACTCGTATCGGAGGTACCACATCACCACCATCACCGCGTACAGCAGCGGCGCCTAAGGTGGGGGGAGACGATATTACGTAACGATCTGAAGACTGTAGACTGTTATGCAGAGAAGAGTGATGACTAGACAGGACAGAAGGAAAGGAAGGCCAAAGTGAAGGTGAATGGGCTGCATAATGAAGGATTTGAGAGTTAGGATAGTTTCGTTTAGTCGCCGCAACATCTGTGGTCATATGCCGGAGAGAGACAGAAGGGGAAGGAGTTATAGGAGAAGGGAACAGATCCCAGGAGACGGGACACAACCCCCGATTAATACCTGGTACCCATTCACTGGTGGGTGGACAGGGGCGTAGGGTATCGGAAAAGCCGCCCAAATTTTTCCACTCCGCCCGGGAATCGAACCCGGGCTCTCTCGGTTGTGAGCCGAGTGTGCTAACCACTGCACCATGAAGCCCCCAGGATTTGAGAGAGAAACAGCTGTCAGAAGATGATGTGAATGATTAGACGAGGAGGAGGAGGGCTGTCAGAAACATCAACCCCAGATATACGTCCAGGAGGATGTTCGGAAAAAGAAAAAATGTTATCCGTATATTTAAGACCTAAGAAAATTTCACCTGTATAAAAGTGTGAAAGAAAACCATTATTAGTACTATTTTTGTTATCTGTATATTCAAGACCCAAGAAAATTTCACCTGTATAAAAAAGTGTGAAAGAAAACCATTAGTACTATTTTTAACATTATCCCAATCAAAACACACTTCATAGACTCATTAGACAAGGGAGCAGTTAGTTAAGGAGGAGATGAGATATAACAGGGTGCATGAAGTGCATCTTGACCTTATATGCCGCAGGGTGAAGGCAAACTGCTATCATTATTATTTCTGCCACTCACAATGAAATAGAAAATAGTCTGTATGCTATAAAACTATAAAAAAACATCTGGTAGCTCCTTTTGCACTACCTCATATACACCTTTGACCCTTACCAATAGTCTGGAGACATAGGCGTCCTCCTCCTCCTGTGCTGCAGCCTCCCCCGACCGGCCTGGGGTGCGAGGGAGGAGCTGGGGCTGTGACACATGGCAGTGAACGACGCAGTTATCAAAGAGGCCGTACTGGGCTAGTGTGGAGGAATCCCGGCTTAAGAGCTGGCCGTTGAAGATGAGCCGGATGCGTCGGTTGTCGTCCAGCTCGATGGAGAAGTGCTGTCTGTTAAGGGGTTGAAGAAAAATGTGTTGGTTGACTGATCTTAGTTTTATTGTTGTGCGGAAAGAGGCGAAAAGAGGTAAAGAAAACATACAAAAAAACCTACATTTATCTGAGGTGAAAAAAAGAGGTCGGAATAGCCTGTGTGAAAAAGCTTAAATTTATTGCATGTGTAAAAAGATGTTGACTTCTATAATTTCATGATGAGTAACAACACTATAACCTTTGTGTTCTGTGGTAGGCAACAACAGTGAAACCTCTCTAACCTATAATAAGTAATAACAAACTAACTTCTCTGTTCTATAATGAGTAAAAACACTGCATTATAGCCTCTCTATTATATAATGACTGATAACAATGTATTCATCTAAATAAGGGATATTAAAGTATGTATTGATCTAAGTAAAGTATGTATTAGTCTAAGTAAAGTATGTATTGATCTAAGTAAAGTATGTATTAGTCTAAGTAAAGTATGTATTGATCTAAGTAAAGTATGTATTAGTCTAAGTAAAGTATGTATTGATCTAAGTAAAGTATGTATTAGTCTAAGTAAAGTATGTATTGATCTAAGTAAAGTATGTATTAGTCTAAGTAAAGTATGTATTGATCTAAGTAAAGTATGTATTAGTCTAAGTAAAGTATGTATTAGTCTAAGTAAAGTATGTATGGATCTAAGTAAAGTATGTATTAGTCTAAGTAAAGTATGTATTGATCTAAGTAAAGTATGTATTAGTCTAAGTAAAGTATGTATTAATCTAAGTAAAGTATGTATTAGTCTAAGTAAAGTATGTATTAGTCTAAGTAAAGTATGTATTGATCTAAGTAAAGTATGTATTAGTCTAAGTAAAGTATGTATTAGTCTAAGTAAAGTATGTATTAATCTAAGTAAAGTATATATGTATTAATCTAAGTAAAGTATGTATTAGTCTAAATAAAGTATGTATTGATCTAAGTAAAGTATGTATTAATCTAAGTAAAGTATATATGTATTAATCTAAGTAAAGTATATATGTATTAATCTAAGTAAAGTATGTATTAAGCTAAGTAAAGTTTTGGTTTCTAGAAGAGACAATCAGTGAAGAACAAGGAGGCTTCAGGAAGGGAAGGGGATGTGTGGACCAGAAATTTTCCTTCAGGATGGTAGTAGAAAAAATAATAGCAAAAGGAAAGAAACTATACGCTGCCTTCATGGATTTGGAAAAAGCTTATGACAGAGTCGATTGGATTGCATTGTGGGATGTTTTAAAGATATATGGTGTGGGAGGAAAACTGCTTAGTGCAATAAAGCCTTTCTATGAGGATGCATCTGCATGTGTCAAAATTAGTGGAGAAACAAGTGAACATTTTGAGATAAAAGTGGGCTTAAGACAAGGATGTGTCATGTCACCATGGTTGTTCAGTATTTATATGGATGGTGTTATGAGAGAAATGAAGGGCAAAGTTGGGGAAGTTGGAGTAAAAATGTACGCTGAGGGAAGGAAGTGGGTGATGAATTCAATCCTGTTTGCTGATGACACAGTGCTCATTGCAGAAAATGAAAGCGACTTACAAAATTTGGTCAGTGTTTTTGATAGTGTCTGTAAAAGGAGAAAGCTGAAAGTAAATGTCAACAAAAGTAAAGTGATGGTTTGTGAGTGGAGTAGAAGTGAGGTTGTAGATTTTGTATGCCCATATAGGGTGGGAATTGAATGTGAAAAAGAATGCAAAATAATTTTGAATGGTGAAGAAATGGAGGAGGTCAATGAGTTTAAGTACCTACCTTGGATCAGTTATGTGTAAGCATGGTGGTATGGAGGGAGAGACAAGAGAAAGGGCATTGCAAGGAAGAAGGGTGGTAGGGTCTTTGGGATGAATCATGAATGGCAGAAGTGTGAGCATGGAGGTAAAGAGGGATTTGAGAAATACAATAATAGTACCAACCCTCATATATGCAAGTGAAACGTGGGCCAGGAATGAAAGTCAGAGGTCTAGAGTGCAGGCAGTGGAAATGAGTTACTTGAGGAGTGCTTGTGGTGCGAGTAGAATGGATGGAACGAGTAATGAAAGTGTGTACGAGCGTTTTGGAGTGTGTCACGTGGGTGAAGGGAAGAAGTGTGGAGTGGTGGAAGAAGTGAAGCGACAGACTTTAAAGTGGTTTGGCCACATGGAGCGAATGGAGGAGAGTGAGATGACCAGAAGTGTGTATGTGAGTGAGATAGAGGGAGGGAATGTTAGAGGACGACCTCCAGTGAAATGGAGGGAAAGGGTGCAGGAGTACATTAGGAAGAGGGGTGAAAGATCCTTGAGAAACTGAGCAGGCAAGGAGGGAGTGTCTGGACAGAGAAAGATGGAAACTTTTCTGTCATGGCCATCCCCTGGTGGGAGCTCTTAGGAACCGGCGTCGATGAAATGATGATGATGATATGAAGTATGTATTAATGTGAGTAAAGGATAATAAAGGAAGCAGATTAAGAAAAAACAAGACCACCAAGCAATCACTTACCTTTTAAAAGAGCCAACTTTCTCCGTCAGCTGGGCAAACACGTGGCGCTGCGTCTCATCCAAGAACTTGAGGCGGATTTTAATGCTTCCCGGCGGCCTGGGCTCCTCCTTGCCCTGCTCCTTCTCCTCCTCCACCTCCTCCTCCTTCCTCTTCTCATCATCCACTCCCTGCACCTTGTCTGAGGCGGGTGATGCATCTGCCAGTCGCTTCTGGTCTGCTTCATCCGCCACTGGGCTCGAAGTGTCCAAGTTAGTGGCCGCCCCCCCCATGGAGACAAAGTGCTGTAGCCTCCGCCTCCGCACCTCCGTCTCCGGTAAACTAGACTGGGGTGGCGGGAGGGCATCACCAGCCGTTTCCTCCCCAGTGGTTTCCTTTAGCCCTGGGGTGTCGCACTTTTCCCGCTCACTCCCCCCACTACCCCCCATGGCACTAGCGTTCACCTCTCCTCCTGTCGCACATTCCTGAGTCCTCGGCAGGGCGGCCTCTGGGGGGGTGTCAGTGGCCTGCATGCCTTCCTCCGCAGGGCAGGTCGTGGCCTCACTGTCCTTTTCACTGTCCTCTGGGGTAGCCGCCATGGCCTCCCCGCCACCATCACTAGTCTCCGCTGCACTCTCGCCCCTCCCCCACCCCCCTCCACGGCCCCACTGCTGTGTATCACGACCACCGCCGTCGCCACTAACGGCTCCCGCACGCTTGTTGAGAGCCAGGCCGCCGCCACCACCACGGCCACCACTGCCACCACCACCGCCGCTGTCAGCACGTCCTGCAGCGCCTCATAGCTCAGCATGGTAGTGCTGCGAGGGCCCTCCTGACGCGGCCGCTCTCGACGCCTCACTCCTCACACGCCTGAGGCACAGAACGCACCTTATAGGCCTTATGGGGAAAGAAAACTATTATTACTATTACTATTATTATTAGTATTTCAGCCACTCACAACACCTCACTCTTCACACACCTGCAGGACATATGTAACACACCTTATAGGCCTTAGTGAGAAAGAAAACTATTATTACTACTATTTTTAACGTTTATCCGAGTCAAAACACACTTCATAGACTCATTAGACCAGGGAGCAGTTAGTTAGCCGAGTAGCTGCGGGGATCATGTTTCTTAAAGGTCCCTCTAAGCGAGAAAAATGAGAAAAAATCATCACTCACACAAACCATTTCATAATATATATCAACGCATTTGTGATCACTTTATGTATCATCTATTTTGAGAGGGTTTATATAATGGCAAAAATTTGGCTCGTCGCTGGTACATGGTAAAGCCACAAATTTGACCCGTCGCTCCTACCAGGTTAAGGAGGAGATGAGATACGAGAGGGTGCATGAAGAATATCTTGACCTTGTATGCCTCAGGGTGAAGGCAAACCATTATCATTATTATTTCTGCCACTCACAATGCCTCTCTCTTCACACACCTGAAATACACAACACACACACTTTATGTACATTACGGTAAACTAAAACTATGATTATATAGTTTTATTAAGTTACCTGGTATTAGATTAAGGGCCTACCTACCTACATTTCCAGTCTTGTCAATCTAATGATCAGAGCACATCTTTTTGCCCCAATGTTACTGCCTATGAACATTATAACCCTGCCAAGCCCAGCCCCTCAGCCCCTGCCAAACACCCCTTACCAGGATGAGCTCCAAACATGCCAACATGCCACAGTATATGAGATGACTTAACAATAATGAGATGTGTGATTTAAAACACTGTGGGAAGTGTGTTGTAAGCACTAGGGGCATTGTCCATGGTGTACATGTTAGTATTCATACAGCTTATCGCCCAGGTGTGCCGCTAGTAATCTCTTAAACACTGACAGGCTAGGTGCTGACACAACTGAGGAAGGCAGGGCATTCCAAAGATTGATGACCCTATTAGGGAAGAATCTTTTGCGTAACTCGATATGAATACGTTGATGGAATATTTTAAAAGCATGGCCTCGGGTCCTGGCATCTCCCACTAGTTGGAAAACATCAGATGGGCAGATAGGTGAGAGTCCATTATATAAATATTTTCCACACTTGAACCCGGTAGCAGCGACGGGCCAAATTTGTGGCTTTACCGTGTAGCAGTGACAGGCCAAATTTGTGCCATGATATAAGCCCCCAAAAATAGATGATGCATGAACTGATCACAAATGCTTTGATATAGTATATTATGAAATGGTTTGTGTGAGGGGTGATTTTTTCTCATTTTTCTCGCTTAGAGGGACCATTAAGAAACATGATCCCTGCAGCTACCGGGTTAATCATGTCAGCTCTGAGCAGCCTACCTCTCACTGAGAATAAGCCAAGTGCAGCAAGGCGTGCATTGTATTCCATGTTGTTAAATCCAGAGATTTGCTTAGTCTAGCGACGCTGAACCCCTTCCAGCAGTGTCAGGTCTCCCTCATATCCGGTGTGTCAAATGACTGAGCAAAATTCAATGACTGGGTGAATGTGGGTTAGATACAGAGAAAGCATAAATGAGGAGTCATGGTTGACAGTGCTCTTCAAAAGGTTAGAAGCTATACCTGAAGCCTTATTGGTAATTACACGAATATGCTGATGAAACTTCAGAGTAGTGTCTATCAACAGTCCCAAGTCTGATGCAGTCAACAAAGTGAATAGGGGAGCCATTCATATAATAACAAGGTGCTGGGCTAGGTACTGTGCCAGCCTATTAACATTACAACCTTGCCAAGCCCATTAATATCCTCTTATCCCCTGCCCCCCACCCCTACACACCCCTAGCTAGCCCCCATACAGCCCTACCAGCCTATGCGTGTTATGCACCTGAAAGGTGCCCTGCGCATTATCATACGGATCCAAATAACTCTGCCAAGCCCATTAACATCCTCTTGTCCCCTGCCAGCCCAGCCCCTTCACCCCTGCCTCTCACCCTTACACACCCCTAGCTAGCCCCTCTCAAGCCCTACCAGCCTATCATCATTACAACCCTGCCAAGCCCATTAATATCGGTAAAATTCTAGTGTTTGCCCATACTCCCCCCTCCCCCCATACAAGCCTGGGGACCTGGTGGGAACACGGGATTTTGGGTGGGGGACACCAAATCCGTCACAATCACGTATTTTTTTAGTGGGGGGGGGGGGATAAAAACTCCCTAATCTAGGGAAATTCCGTAAATCTAGGGACTTTTCCTCCCACCACCACTAAAAATGAGCGTTTGAGACGAATTTAGTGTTTCCCATACGGAAACCACGCACTCACTGGATCCCCAAGCTTGTTTAGGGAGAGAAGCGCAGTGAAACCACCAAACAATGCTCACCTCACCATCTGGCGTGGCGCCGGAAGCCATCTGCGCTCACACAAACCGCCTACATCACACTCATGCCCTCTCTCTCTAGTAGGCTGTCACCTCATCGCAAGGTTTCTGTCCTCCAAGTAGAGTCCGTGGCACCAAACACAGTTTATCTTCATTGTTTATCACTGACACAAGCAAAACCACTGGCTAGCCTTGATCCGTCCAACGCCGCGCCTTAAACAGTGCTGCGGGCTCTAGAGCAAGTGAAGGCTCTCGAACCTCCTGCCCGAGCTGTTTGAACACGTGAATCCTTACTGACCGCATGTTGAATCTGCTTCACGGGTTCATATTCCCAGTATACAAGGTGATTGTGGATATTGACTCCGCGCCTCCAGAATATGATAATACGCCTCCATATATCATATATAGAGTTCAAAAAACAAAATAGATGTCCCTCAACCATAATATGAAGGCAGAAGTACTTAAAAGTATAGAAGAAGCCGAATTAATCCCCTTCCCCCAACGATCTTGGGGGACCCACGGGAGGTCAGGATATTTGGGTGGGGGAGCATATTTAAACTACTCCAACCGAACTTTACAACCTGCTAACGGGGAGGCTTCACCCCCCTTGAACCCCCCATTTGGTATGGAGAGTGGGTGAAATTGCGTGGTTTCCGTACTACGTTGTAAAAAAACCCGGAATGTATGAAATTTCCCTACATCTAATTAATTGTAAGGAATTTCCCTACATCTAGGGTATTTTTCAACCCCCCATAGCTCAAAAACTATGCATTTGTGACGCATTTCATGTTTACCACCGCATTTCCCAAAGTCTCAATGGCCCCCTAGCCAATTTTGGTTGCGAGGGGTGAGTATGGGCAAACACTAGAATAATACCTTAATATCCTCCTATCCCCTGCCAGCCCAGCCCCTTCACCCCTGTCACACACCCCTAGTAAGCCCCCATACAGCCCTACCAGCCTATCATCATTAGAAACCTGCCAAGCCCATTAATATCCTCCTATCCCCTGCCAGCCCAGCCCTCCACCCCTGCCAACGAAAAGGGTCTAAATCACGGCCTATCCAGTTCCTACCCTGCCCCAGCCCCTTCACGTCGTCCTCCATTACATAAGTCAGCCCTTATCTTACGTTTCCAGGGGGTGTTTGTGGTTTTATATGCTCTTGGGTTCATTTAATGGCGTCTGGTAAGGTTTGGGGTTGTTTAAGGGGTAGATAAGGTTGATAAAGGGGAAAATAAGGCTCTCACCATGACCATGTTTTCCTTCGCTGGTGTTTTGATGACGTCACTACATTCTTTTTATCTTCACACGTTCGCATTTCGTCATATTTTTTCACTGTGCTTCTGTATTGCGTCTTGTTTAGGTGTTGTTCTGCTATATATTGTCTTTAAATGTTGATTTTCGTTTATCTATTTTTTTCATTCTTCTTTTTTATCTTCACACGTTCGTATTTTGTCATATTTCTTCACTATGCTGTATATTGTGTCTTGTTTAGGTGTTGTTCTGCTATATGTTGTCTTTAAATGTTATTCTTTGCATGATTTTCGTTTATCTATTTTTTTCATTCTTCTTTTTTATCTTCACACGTTCGTATTTTGTCATATATTTCTTCACTGTACTTCTGTATTGCGTCTTTTTTAGGTGTTGTTCTTCTTTATATTATCTTCAAATGTTATTCTTTCATTTATTTATATTTTTCATTATTGTTAGTTTCCTTCTTTTTATCTCCATGGACACGTTCGTATTTTGTTATATTTCATCGCTGTGCTTCTGTATTACGTCTTATTTTCTTGTTGTTCTTCTATAATATATAATCTTTAAATGTTACTCTTTTCATCGTTCTTCAACATTCATATTTTTTTTAATTCTTCTTCTTTATTCAGTAACTTCTTTATTCTTTCTTATTTTATGGTTGTTCTTGATCTTGGTAATAGTGCGCAGGGCAGCTATCAGGTGTGCATGACGTATATAATTCTAATTTTTATGTTGGCTGTTAATTGGGGGACAGGGGAGCCGAGTGTGCAGGGGAGGGAATTATAAGTGAATCAAGTGTAATTGTTAATGTTGGTGTGTTGTGGTGACAAGTGTGTATTTGCTTTCTGAATGAGTCTATTGTACCGGAGCCTAAAACCTATTGAAGGAGGCTGTTCCCGTCACGTATATGGTGTGTGGAAGGGAAGGATCGAGAGTACCGTTGCCAGATTATCGTACTCAGAGCCTCGTATTTACCGGTTTCTGAGCCATAGCTATTGCCAAACAACACCAATGATTAACCATTTTAACGATAACTAAATATGAAGGCAGTTATTGGGGTCGAGGAGGCAGCTTTTGGGGTCGGAAATCGGCAAACACTGGAGGGTGAGTACGACAATCTGGCAACGTTGGACTATGGTAGTCTCCTTGGTGGAAAGTATGAGTGCTTGTATGCGTTTGGTATTTTTGGTTTTGTGTTACGAGTACGTTGGCTGTTTGCGTTGTGTAAGTATAAATGTGGATCAATGTCAATGTGAGTGTTGTTTTTAATTAAACCAGCGTCTGCTATATTGGATGATGGTCTCCTACAAGTGATGGGAAACGCACTATATATGCCCGAGCACTTGGCAAGAACAGCGAACAGACAGAAACAAAAGTTAAGACCGACAGAGCCAAAAGACCTAAAAATTGAACTTGATGCAGCTCATATTCCCGACGACTTCCTTAGAGCTGACGTATACGAATCGTGAACGCCGCCGCCTGATCCTCGCAACAACACAAGTATGACATCTAACAATTAAAAAGACTAAATCATGGTACACTGATGGCACATTTCAGCTGTTCAGGCACCCATTGACACAGCTGATGACAGTCAACGCTTTTGTGGGAGCAGAAGATTATGCAAAACAGGTGCCCTTATTGTTTGTCATAATGTCCGGTAGAAAGAAGAGTGATTGCCAAAAGGTCTTCCGGGAACTTTTAGCCAGTCTACCAAATGAGCCCTTTGTGCAATGAAACCAATTTGGAAAGTCTTGCCTGAGTTTTTGCCTTACGCTGAAATCAAAGGAATACGTTTTCCATTGGGCACAGGCTATATGGAGAAAGGTTAGTAAATTTAATTATGTATCATCGCAGTAACCATACACTATACAGTAAGTTTACTCAGTGTCTGCAGACAATGTATATTCGTATGGACGGGACTTTATTCTAATATATAACGACCTGACCGTAAACTAATTAGACTACTGTCAAATATACGTAACATGCAAGAGTCGTGTAAATAGACACTGTTTTCATGAACACCATGAATCTACGATACCAGGCAGTAAATAGTGCGGTAGTAGTATGCCCAATCCATAAGGGTGTATCTCAGTCAGTCTATAAGTGTGTAATTAACTCGGTGAGATAACTGCACCTTCATGGGTAGCTGTATTCTCTGGCGCGTCCCGTACCCCACTATTGTCCACAGTGGTGTTCCTGAGGGGGGGGGGGCGAGGGGGGGCTGTTTGAAATCGCCCCCCGGGCCCCAAAGTGAGGGGGGCCCCAAAATGCGAAATTTAACCATTGCTGCTATGGCAGGAGGACAAGCTAAATTCAGTGGCCCCAAAATGGTCAAGGGCCCCATTTATATTTGGACCCGAAAGACAAATTTGGGTCTCACTAAAGGGCCCCAATTTTCAATTTTGTAAACAAAAATGTAACAAAAATGTTATGTCAAAGAAATAGGGCTCTTCAGGGGCCCCCTTCCAATCATGGAGACCATTATAGACCTAGGAGGGTGGGTAACGTTGATTGGGGTAAGGCAGGGCAGGGCCGATCTAAGGCAATTGATTACTGAGGTGTCAGTGTCATGTGTGGAAGAGGGAGAGAATTATGAATAAAGAATAATATATAGCTAAGTCTGCCTTAAATGTATGTAGACGGTATAGAAGAAAATGGGCCAGGAAGCTGTCTGTAATTTGCATTTACAAGTGCCTTTAAAATGATTCTACAATTGCTCATATTCTAAAAAAATTCCCGGGGTGGGGGGGTGGGGGCTAACAGCACCCCACTAAACCCCGCAGCTGCTTTGGCTCATTGTGCTCGCCTCTCACCCCATAAGAGGGGCCCCAAATGGGAATGAGCCCCCCGGGCCCCAAAATGTCTAGGAACGCCCCTGATTGTCCATAGACTCTAACTTGAGCCCTGTGGCTTGGGCCGGGGAAACCTCCATTCTTTACAGATCTAGCGATGACCGGCGCAAGGCGATGTCTCACTGTTAGTCTGTACGTTATCTATTTATGGAACATATATTTATTCATAATACGACTGCATGGTGTTAAGAATGGCTTGGGATTAGAGGGAAAGAGAACGACTGAGTCGCGCCCAAGGACTCGTTAAAATCGATAGACTTTTTTTTATAGCTGTGTTGTGATGAGTGACGCCAGCAGCCATGATAGCGCGCCTATTTCATCCGTACCTGAGGACTTCCCACACCTCACCCCCACCCATTTCCAGCGGCGACACCTGCAGGTTCCCGTCGCCCACTTTAGGTATGCAACTTTTTTTTTTCCTAAGGAACAGAGGATGTAGTAGATGGAGGAATTGAAAATGCTGGTCGGACTAAATTATTGGCCGGGAAACAGATGCCATGACGTGGGGTTAGTGTCTTGTGTATGTCATGATTGTGTAATGTTGGGTTTTGTCCTGTACGCGAGGGAAACGAGGAAAATCTCTCCTCATAATACTTGACCTCATGCTTCCATGCACGCGTTGTCACCCTTACGAAGCGGGAAAATGAAAATGAATGTCTTACCTCAGGAATGGAACATTGAACAAGGTTAAAAACAGCAATTTGCAAAAAAATATATTTATTCCGTTGTGTATGAAAAAATATTGGCCGTGTGAACTTAAAGTTCTTTTACATTTCTAGTCAATAAATACCCTAAACATCCACGCAAACATAGTGATAAAAAATGGAAAGATCAACATGACATACAGTATTAATGTTAAGCTGCTCATCACAGGGCAAATTTTATGTTTTAAATAGAGAATCATGGAGCGTTCATGAGAATCTGAACCAAGTGTTGTCCCCTTCTGCCGCCTAATTAGGAAGATATGGCAACAGTCTGCTGGCTTAGTCCACCTCCTCCACAGTGGGTCCTCGCCCTGCGGTTCCTCCGGCGGCGCCAAAGCCGGGCATCCCGCCAGCGCCGCCAAAGCCGGGCATCCCGCCAGCGCCGCCAAAGCCGGGCATCCCGCCAGCGCCGCCAGCAGCAGCCCCGTGGATCTTGGAGGCGAGGGGACGCCACGCCTGCTCCAGCTCCTGCATCTTGTGCTCGTACTCCTCCTTCTCGGCTAGCTGGTTGGCGTCCAGCCAGTTCAGGGTCTCTTGCGCCTTCTCCTCGATGGAGCGCTTCTCGTCAGCGGACAACTTCTCCGCCACCGCAGCCTCCGACATGGAGGACTTGACGCTGAAGCACAGCGCTTCCAGCCGGTTCTTGGCATCCACTCGGTCTCGCTGCCTGGCGTCGTCTTCCTTGTACTGCTCGGCCTCGTTCACCATCCTTTCGATGTCTTCCTTGCTCAGCCGTCCCTTGTCGTTGTTGATGGTGATTTTGTTCTGCTTGCCACTCGACTTGTCCACCGCAGACACGTTGAGGATGCCGTTGGCGTCGATGTCAAAGGTCACCTCGATCTGGGGCACTCCCCGCGGCGCCGGAGGGATGCCGGTCAGGTCAAACTTGCCCAACAGGTTGTTGTCCCTGGTCATCGCCCTCTCACCCTCGTACACCTGGATCAGCACGCCCGGCTGGTTGTCGGAGTACGTGGTGAAAATCTGCGATTGCTTGGTGGGAATGGTGGTGTTGCGCTTGATGAGGGCAGTCATCATGCCGCCGGCCGTCTCGATGCCCAGCGACAGTGGCGCCACGTCCAGCAGTAGCAGGTCCTTCACGGCGTCGGACTGGTCGCCCGTCAGGATGGCGGCCTGCACGGCGGCGCCGTACGCCACCGCCTCGTCAGGGTTGATGGACTTGTTCAGCTCCTTGCCGTTGAAGAAGTCCTGCAGCAGTTTCTGGATCTTGGGGATGCGGGTTGACCCGCCCACCAGCACCAGGTCGTGCACGCTGCTCTTGTCCAGCTTGGCGTCCCGCAGGGCCTTCTCCACGGGCTCTAGAGTACCACGGAAGAGGTCAGAGCACAGCTCCTCGAACCTGGCGCGTGTGATCGACGTGTAGAAGTCAATGCCCTCAAACAGAGAGTCGATCTCCAAGCTCGCCTGAGTGGATGACGATAGCGTGCGCTTCGCCCTCTCACAGGCAGTCCGCAAACGACGCAGTGCCCTCTTGTTCGTCCTCAAGTCTTTCTTGTACTTGCGCTGGAACTCCTGGGCAAAGTGGTTCACCATCCGGTTGTCAAAATCTTCGCCCCCGAGGTGAGTGTCTCCGGCCGTCGACTTCACCTCAAACACGCCGTCGTCGATGCTCAGAATGGACACGTCGAACGTTCCGCCGCCCAGGTCAAAGATGAGAACATTGCGCTCCGCCACACTGCCGCCCGCTTTTTTGTCGAGGCCGTAGGCGATAGCGGCGGCCGTCGGCTCGTTGATGATCCTCAGCACGTTGATGCCGGCGATGGTGCCGGCGTCCTTGGTGGCCTGCCGCTGAGAGTCGTTGAAGTAGGCGGGCACCGTGATGACGGCATCCTTCACGGCGCTGCCCAGATACGCCTCGGCCGTTTCCTTCATCTTGGTCAGCACCATGGACGAGATCTCCTCGGGGTTGAAGGTCTTGGTTTCGCCCTTGAATTCCACCTTCACCTTGGGCTTGCCGCCCTCGGGCACCACCGCGAAGGGCCAGTGTTTCATGTCTGCCTGGATCGACGGCTCCTCGAACTTGCGGCCGATCAACCGCTTGGCATCGAACACTGTGTTGGTGGGGTTCAGCGCCACCTGTTGGGGAGAGACGGAAAATCATGAGCAGTGAGTTACTTTTGTAGCATCTCTGTTATTATGCTGTATATTATTATTAGATGTGTGTGTGTGTGTGTGTGTGTGTGTGTGTGTGTGTGTGTGTGTAGATGTACCTGTGTGAGACTGTGTATGTGTGTGTGTGTAGATGTACCTGTGTGAGAATGTGTGTGTGTGTGTGTGTGTGTGTGTGTGTGTGTGTTACTTTAAGTGTGTGTGTGTGTGTGCGTGTGTGTGTGTTAGTTTAAGTGTGTGTGTGTGTGTGTGTGTGTGTACCCACCTGGTTCTTGGCGGCGTCGCCAATGAGTCGTTCGGTGTCCGTGAAGGCCACGTAGGAGGGCGTGGTCCTGTTGCCCTGGTCGTTGGCGATGATCTCCACCTTGCCGTGCTGGAACACACCCACGCACGAGTAGGTGGTGCCCAGGTCAATGCCGATTGCTGGCGCTGGCATTCTGCGGGGAACGAGACGCTGGTCAATACACTAACACGTACGCAACAAAAACAAGTTTGTTTTGTTACATCATAACTTCCTGCCAAATGTGTACTGGCGGGCTACAGCCTCACGAATTAACAATGCACAATAATAGTATTCACCGCACAAGCCAGTATCACTAGCACTCAGCCATCACGCATTTGTGAGCTAAAAAGAACAAAACCTTTACAGGAAGATATTCTGCGTGAGCTCCTTGCCTTATCATGGGGATCAGTCCTTGAGTGATCCAGCCGACCCTAACAACACACGTGCCCCTCCAGTGCCGAGTATCCGCCTCCCATACACAACAAGTGGTTAGCATCGACGCTGAGGCTGGTTGACTTACCTGTCTGTGTTTGGTGCAAGAAAACCTCTGTAGCTTCAATCAAAGACGTGCGGTGCACAGTAGTGGCACTGGTTCACGGAACAATGTAGCTAGCTGTAAGCTCTGCGAGTGTCGAGTAGTCAGCAGTGTTCTTGCGCTGTTTGTCGCACCTCGGCTCGTCTGAGTTAGGGACTGATGCCGCCCCGCCCCCTCGCCGGGCTTTTATGTGCCTCCGCCCCGCGCCGCCCGCCCGCCAGAACAGTCGGGAAGGTTCTCCCGGCCACTGGCACGGTCCACGGGCCCTGCTAACACTGGGGCATAACATTAGTAATCAGGGTACGTGTGATAGGCCTGTCATAATGCTTATATATAGATATAGATATCAATTACCTGCCCGAACTGCATCCCCAGCGACTCGTTGCTTCCCGAGTTTTCCTCCGTTACGTCAGAGATGTCAGTTGCAAGACGCCGCTAAGGGAGGCAAAGCTGACACTGTCAACCTGTCGTACTGTATGTGTTACCTTTTTGCTGCAGTGTATGACCATCAAACATATATCTTCAGCATGAGAGGTTATTCATTAATAATAAAGAACAATGAAATCGTCTCTCTCTCTCTCTCTCTCTCTCTCTCTCTCTCTCTCTCTCTCTCTCTGGTATCTTCTAGCTCTTCTAGACATAGTTTAAACTTTAACAACAAAGACTATGGAAGAAATTTCATGACTTGTTGCATTATGGAATCCTTGTCAAATGTGTGTGTGTGTGTGTGTGTGTGTGTATGTGTGTGTGTGTGTGTGTGCAAACGCTAGTGCACAATGTGTATGCACGGACGTTTACACACACACACACACACACACACACATATCTACAGTATGAGAGATTATTCATTAATTTTATAATAAAGAAACAATGAAATTCTCTCTCTCTCTCTCTCTCTCTCTCTCTCTCTCTCTCTCTCTCTCTCTCTCTCTCTCACAAGTTCAGAAGAGCTGTCAGCATGAAAATATCAATAGAAGATATAAAGTGATGCAACGCTGCGGTGGAACCCTCCCATACATGAGATGCATACTCCATACGAGGGCGTTGTATATGGACAACATCTGTGAAGAGGAAATATACTGACTCGGACACTGAGGAGTCAGTAGAAAACATGCCACCTGCTGAGGTCAATGCTCTGTTTTATGTAGTTGGCTGGACCTGTAGAATTTTTTTTGAAAAAACATAATTGTCAATTTTGCAGGGAGCATCTGTTGGATGTTTCACAACAACTTAACAACATAAATTTATTTTGTTATTTTAATAAAAGCGAGACAGGAGAGCCACTCCTTAACCAGTCGGCCAAAGAGGTACCCCCCCTCGCAGAGTGAGTTATGGGAGGCTCGCTCATCAGGCAAGTCAGCTGCACTACACCGGAAGCTGAAAATCTATCCTGAATGTGAGGTCTGCTCTCTGATTTCTTGCAGCATGTTGAACAAATGTTTTGGTATTGATTAGTATAATAAATTGACTGAGTGATTTTGATGGTATTTGATCGTAAGAAATTATCACACTCTTTGGATGTTTGTCATTATTTAGCATTACTCTTGTTATGCCAAGAAAATTTTTCTATATTCTTTAACAAGCCATATACATTTACATTTACATTCCATATACATTTAACAAGCTTTGGGTGTCTGCCACCTTTTTTTATCTGCCCTGCCAGATATCGCATGTAATGCACCGTTGTTGGTTTTGCGTGTTATAAATCAGATCATATTCAGCTAACAAGCTTTGGATGTCTGCCATTGTTTATTTCAGGTGTAATGCTTGGAAGCTTTTGTTCTTTACCCTGCCAAACAGTATGCGATGCTTTATTGTGGGTTTTGCCTGTTATATTTAATCTAGCTCAGGTAACAAGCTTTTGGTGTCTGCCTTACCTAATAGTGCTACAATGACACTTGGCTTTGTTTTATGATGTGAAATACTGCGTGTAATTTCATCACACTAAGTGCCTATCATCACGTGTCTGGCTTCATTAATGTGGCGTCCAGGAGTAATCTAGTCTGAATTACAGCATGCTATGATTTTTTTTCTGCTTCATATGATATAATCACATAGATATGTTTTTTGTTTTTTTACAAAATGCAATGGCAATTGATTTTCTTGACTGAAATGCTTCGTAAACCTAGTAAACAATAATGCTTTTTTTATGGGAGGGGGACAGAGAGTGGTTTGTTTAATCGGCCAGTTCAAGGAGTTTCATATCAAATGATTTTATTACATCCAAATTTAATGTGTGCTAAACAACATATATTATTTTATTGTTCCATCAATAAATGCTACATGTTTACTGATGTGGCCTATGAAAAACATATCACTCTCTGTCCTGTAATTAGGTATGTCACATTGTGCAACATAACTTTCCTGCTATTTTCTTACACTATGAGTTGCCTTTTTTGTCTCATTTGCTTTCATCAAAATACGTGCCTCCACTGCATAGTTGTGCCTACTGAGCTTAATATCTTCATGACACTGACACCAAGGTCAGAGCTTGTGAGATCATTCCGTGTCCTACATCCCATTTTCACTTCCATGCTCAGCTGTCTCCCAGGACCACCAAGTTATTGCATACCATTTAAGACAACTCATGTTACCTTCTTGATATCCTCCATCACGTGTTTCAGCATGTTTTATGATGCTTTGCTCTTAAAATAATGTGCCTTGCAACATTTTTATACAGATTTATTGCATGTAATGCACCATTGTTGCATTTTGTTGATTTTGCCTGTTATAAATCAGATCATGTTCAGTTAATAAGCTTTGGGTGTCTGCCGTTGTTTACTTCAGTTGTAATGCCTAGAAGCTTTTGTTCTCTGCCCTGTCAAACAGTGTGCAATGCTTGCCATTATCTGGCACTTGTACAGTAAGTATTATATTTTTACTCAGCTACGAGCATGTTGCAAAGGCATTGTAGTAATCTAGCATGCATAGAATGTTGTATGCTTTGCTAGTATTTGATGTACTGGATATGTTTGCTACACACACACACACACACACACACACATTATATATATATATATATATATATATATATATATATATATATATATATATATATATATATATATATATATATATATATATATATATACGTATATAGCCGTTTTTGGTGGGCTCCAATAGATGGCGTTACTTCCGCTCTCCCGAAGCTTTACTGAAGACCACTTCTTTGTATAGTCTCTTTGGTGCCGGGGCTCAACATGGGATGATGTGAATACGTGTAAACACAGTACTTGTCTTCGGCAATGTAAGTGTATGTTTGAAGAACACTCAAGGAAAATATCGATTTCTATTAAAAAATACTTTAACTTTTCATGCAAGCGTTGTTATCCTCGAGAATACTAAATGCGACTGTGTGTCTTACCTCAGGTTTGGAATATTGGTACGAAGTTGAAAACAGCTTTGCAAAACAAAAATATTTATTTCCTTACTTTAGGGAACAAAATACTGGCCGTATAATCTTAATGGTCTTCTACACCCATACCCTTTCACAGTCAATAAATACACATTTACACTAACATACAGTATTAATAAATGATGGAAAATTTCAACATATATTAACAGCTACCTATAGACAGAGTAAAAAATATATGCTTAAAGCACATTATCATGGAACGTTGGGGAACACAGGACAGTGTTGATTCCTAATGCCACCAGAGGAGAAACGGCGACCCTGCTGGCTTAGTCCACCTCCTCCACAGTGGGTCCTCGCCCTGCGGTTCCTCCGGCGGCGCCAAAGCCGGGCATCCCGCCAGCGCCGCCAAAGCCGGGCATCCCGCCAGCGCCGCCAGCAGCAGCCCCGTGGATCTTGGAGGCGAGGGGACGCCACGCCTGCTCCAGCTCCTGCATCTTGTGCTCGTACTCCTCCTTCTCGGCTAGCTGGTTGGCGTCCAGCCAGTTCAGGGTCTCTTGCGCCTTCTCCTCGATGGAGCGCTTCTCGTCAGGACAACTTCTCCGCCACCGCAGCCTCCGACATGGAGGACTTGACGCTGAAGCACAGCGCTTCCAGCCGGTTCTTGGCATCCACTCGGTCTCGCTGCCTGGCGTCGTCTTCCTTGTACTGCTCGGCCTCGTTCACCATCCTTTCGATGTCTTCCTTGCTCAGCCGTCCCTTGTCGTTGTTGATGGTGATCTTGTTCTGCTTGCCACTCGACTTGTCCACCGCAGACACGTTGAGGATGCCGTTGGCGTCGATGTCAAAGGTCACCTCGATCTGGGGCACTCCCCGCGGCGCCGGAGGGATGCCGGTCAGGTCAAACTTGCCCAACAGGTTGTTGTCCTTGGTCATCGCCCTCTCACCCTCGTACACCTGGATCAGCACGCCCGGCTGGTTGTCGGAGTACGTGGTGAAGATCTGCGATTGCTTGGTGGGAATGGTGGTGTTGCGCTTGATGAGGGCAGTCATCATGCCGCCGGCCGTCTCGATGCCCAGCGACAGTGGCGCCACGTCCAGCAGTAGCAGGTCCTTCACGGCGTCGGACTGGTCGCCCGTCAGGATGGCGGCCTGCACGGCGGCGCCGTACGCCACCGCCTCGTCGGGGTTGATGGACTTGTTCAGCTCCTTGCCGTTGAAGAAGTCCTGCAGCAGTTTCTGGATCTTGGGGATGCGGGTTGACCCGCCCACCAGCACCAGGTCGTGCACGCTGCTCTTGTCCAGCTTGGCGTCCCGCAGGGCCTTCTCCACGGGCTCTAGGGTACCACGGAACAGGTCAGAGCACAGCTCCTCGAACCTGGCGCGTGTGATCGACGTGTAGAAGTCAATGCCCTCAAACAGAGAGTCGATCTCCAAGCTCGCCTGAGTGGACGACGACAGCGTGCGCTTCGCCCTCTCACAGGCAGTCCGCAAACGACGCAGTGCCCTCTTGTTCGTCCTCAAGTCTTTCTTGTACTTGCGTTGGAACTCCTGGGCAAAGTGGTTCACCATCCGGTTGTCAAAATCTTCGCCCCCGAGGTGAGTGTCTCCGGCCGTCGACTTCACCTCAAACACGCCGTCGTCGATGCTCAGAATGGACACGTCGAACGTTCCGCCGCCCAGGTCAAAGATGAGAACATTGCGCTCCGCCACACTGCCGCCCGCCTTTTTGTCGAGGCCGTAGGCGATGGCGGCGGCCGTCGGCTCGTTGATGATCCTCAGCACGTTGATGCCGGCGATGGTGCCGGCGTCCTTGGTGGCTTGCCGCTGAGAGTCGTTGAAGTAGGCGGGCACCGTGATGACGGCATCCTTCACGGCGCTGCCCAGATACGCCTCGGCCGTTTCCTTCATCTTGGTCAGCACCATGGACGAGATCTCCTCGGGGTTGAAGGTCTTGGTCTCGCCCTTGAAATCCACCTTCACCTTGGGCTTGCCGCCCTCGGCCACCACCGCGAAGGGCCAGTGTTTCATGTCCGCCTGGATCGACGGCTCCTCGAACTTGCGGCCGATCAACCGCTTGGCATCGAACACTGTGTTGGTGGGGTTTAGCGCCACCTGTTGGGGAGAAACGGAAAATCATGAGCAGTGAGTTACTATTGTAGCATCTCTGTTATTATGCTGCATATTATTCTTAGGTGTGTGTGTGTGTGTGTGTGTGTGTGTGTGTGTGTGTGTGTAGATGTACCTGTGTGAGACTGTGTATGTGTGTGTGTGTAGATGTACCTGTGTGAGAATGTGTGTGTGTGTGTGTGTGTGTGTTAGTTTAAGTGTGTGTGTGTGTGTGTGTGTGTGTGTGTGTGTGTGTGTGTACCCACCTGGTTCTTGGCGGCGTCGCCAATGAGTCGTTCGGTGTCCGTGAAGGCCACGTAGGAGGGCGTGGTCCTGTTGCCCTGGTCGTTGGCGATGATCTCCACCTTGCCGTGCTGGAACACACCCACGCACGAGTAGGTGGTGCCCAGGTCAATGCCGATTGCTGGCGCTGGCATTCTGCGGGGAACGAGACGCTGGTCAATACACTAACACGTACGCAACAAAAACAAGTTTGTTTTGTTACATCATAACTTCCTGCCAAATGTGTACTGGCGGGCTACAGCTTCACGAATTAACAATGCACAATAATAGTATTCACCGCACAAGCCAGTATCACTAGCACTCAGCCATCACGCATTTGTGAGCTAAAAAGAACAAAACCTTTACAGGAAGATATTCTGCGTGAGCTCCTTGCCTTATCATGGGGATCAGTCCTTGAGTGATCCAGCCGACCCTAACAACACACGTGCCCCTCCAGTGCCAAGTATCCGCCTCCCATACACAACAAGTGGTTAGCATCGACGCTGAGGCTGGTTGACTTACCTGTCTGTGTTTGGTGCAAGAAAACCTCTGTAGCTTCAATCAAAGACGTGCGGTGCACAGTAGTGGCACTGGTTCACGGAACAATGTAGCTAGCTGTAAGCTCTGCGAGTGTCGAGTAGTCAGCACTGTTCTCGCGCTGTTTGTCGCACCTTGGCTCGTCTGAGTTGGGGACTGATGCCGCCCCGCCCCCTCGCCGGGCTTTTATGTGCCGCCGCCCCGCGCCGCCCGCCCGCCAGAACAGTCGGGAAGGTTCTCCCGGCCACTGGCACGGTCCACGGGCCCTGCTAACACTGGGGCATAACATTAGTAATCAGGGTACGTGTGATAGGCCTTTCATAATGCTTATATACAGATATAGATATCAATTACCTGCCCGAACTGCATCCCCAGCGACTCGTTGCTTCCCGAGTTTTCCTCCGTTACGTCAGAGATGTCAGTTGCAAGACGCCGCTAAGGGAGGCAAAGCTGACACTGTCAACCTGTCGTACTGTATGTGTTACCTTTTTGCTGCAGTGTATGACCATCAAACATATATCTTCAGCATGAGAGGTTATTCATTAATAATAAAGAACAATGAAATCGTCTCTCTCTCTCTCTCTCTCTCTCTCTCTCTCTCTCTCTCTCTCTCTCTCTCTCTCTCTCTGGTATCTTCTAGCTCTTCTAGACATAGTTTAAACTTTAACAACAAAGACTATGGAAGAAATTTCATGACTTGTTGCAGTATGGAATCCTTGTCAAATGTGTGTGTGTGTGTGTGTGTGTGTGTGTGTGTGCAAACGCTAGTGCACAATATGTGTATGCATGGACGTTTACACACACACACACACACACATACAAAAAAAAAAGCACACAGGTGCAAAATTAAGCGTATACGTCGCATGCCTTTTCACGGTGTCTAATAGCATCTCATAGTGGACGACAAGAGTTATATAGTTATAAAAAATAGTTCTTGCAGGACCATTTATGGCTCATACAATGAGGCGCGTAACATTGTAATCCTTCCTGTCAACACCTACCACTACTACCTGACAAATGTGAGATTTGGGCGCGAGCATCTCATACCGCGAGTTCTTGCCACTCGTAGCAACGCCTCCACACAGAGCAATGTGACCATGACAATGACTTTGACTGAGACACTGCTTGCAACCCCCTGAATCAAATCTGAGCGAAGACACATGCGTCCATCTGTGCGTGTGTTTGTGTGTGTGTGTGTATGTGTGTGTGTGTGTGTGTGTGTAATTCACCCACGGCCTAATAACGAGCTGGGCTCGTCATCGCCAGCAAGTACCCTCCCGCTCACAGCATCCTCATTATAGCCGATATCTGGGTACTGCCAGGACCACACGCCACACACCCCATTGCCCTTTACTTGCTCAAGGGGGGACCTCTGGCAGTGGAAAAATCTCTGGCCTGAGGAGGGCTCAGGGTTGTTAATTTTGATTTATATCAAAATTTAAATCAAATGATTTTTATGAAAAAAAAATCATTGATTTAAATTAAGATTTATATTATTTTTTTTAATGTCATTGATTTAAATCTTGATCTTGTTGCTGAACAACAACATAGAATGGAGAAATAAAAAAAAGAAAACACTCTCTAACTATGATATCAATATTTTCCTTGTCAGCTTCACAAAATTTTTACCTGAGCTGGTTAGTTAATTATATATATCTTCCGTCAGCCACACCTGGACCGTCCAGACCAGGTTACTTATCATGATGGAATATGATACAAGAATACTCCAACAAGTGTTTGAAACTAATATAGAGAATAGAGAGTTTTACATTCATTTAATTATTTTCATTAATAAAAAATCGATTTAAATAAAAAAAATAATCTGATTTAAAATCCGATTTTTTTAAATGAAAAAAAAAAAATCAACAACCCTGGCAGGGCTCGAACCTTCGTCTGCCAGACCGTCAAGCCTGGCACCGCAAGGCTCTACCTCTGAACTGCCAGTAGGGCTGGGCACGATACGATTCCGGAATCGATTCCAGCGATTCCGCTTCAAGCTTCCAGGTATCGAGTGGTATGACTGGTATCGATACCTTGGCTTGACGATTCCACTAGCTTAATTTCTCCTGGCAATCTGGCAGACAATGGCATCGTGGAGGGAAAAACGGCATTTGATTGGTCGATACTCTGTGTCTGTGACGTCAGGCAAGTGTTGCCAGATGCGCGTGCCTCCGTCAGGCCCAGTACATAAATAAGGGTGGAGGAGCGACCCACGGCAGTCCAGAATCGTTTGGCAACTCCCGGCCGCGCGGGAGGCAGAACGATGGAAGCGATTCCGGAATCGATACCAGCGATTCCAACAGCCTCTGGAATCGGAATCGGCGATTCTCAAAAAAGCGATTCTTGCCCACCCCTAACTGCCAGAGCGGTGTGTGTGTGTGTGTGTGTGTGTGTGTGCAAACGCTTATTTAGATGATCTGAATGGGGAAGGAGGAACTTTCGCGCTCCACTGCCTCAAAAACACAATTTCTCCACCTGTCAATTCGACACAATCTTATAAATACCTATCCTCTATTCTTGGATAACACTCAGCTGTCTGCTTTTTCTACACTAAACATTTTCGGCCTATCCTTAACTCAAAATCTTAACTAGAAACTGCATATCTCCTCTCTTACTTAAGCTGCTTACTCGAGGGTAGGTGTTCTGTATTGCCTCCACCATTTTTTCTTCTGAACTTGTTAACTGCATGTCTCCCCCCTTCCCGCGGCCCCGCTACACTCGCCTTTCTACTCTTGCTCATTCCTATCTGTCCAAATCCCAAATACAAGAATTAACCAGCATCTTTTTTCTTTCATCCCTTTCACTGGTAAACTATGGAACAGTCTTCCTTCGTCTGTATTTCCTCCTGCCTACGACTGACCTCCTTCAAGATCGAGAGGAGAATCGAGACACCTCTCCACCCGATACTGACCTCTTTTTTGGCCGCTACAATATTTCATAGAGGCAGTGATAGCTGGCTTTTTGCTTTATCAATTTTTGCCTTTGATTTTCTACCTTTACTGAAAAAAAAGAGAAGCATGCGCGTTTATGTAAAGCCACACACACACACACACACACACACACACACACACACCTCTGGCAAGGATTGCGTACGGTACAACAAATCAAGAATATTCTTCAGTAGTTTTTGTTTTGAATGTGTAATTATGTCTTGAAGGGCTTGAATAGTGGCTCTTAAAAGGAGCATGACCCCCTGAGGAGACGCTAGTGATCTCCAGGGGCGCGAGCCTGCGAGGAAAAGTTTGAATTTCTATTTTTTTAATATGTGTTAGTATCTTAACAAGGAAGTGGGGTAGTATGCAAGGGGGCATCGTAGAAAAGTTTAGGCACTAAAGTGGTAGAAGTTACCAGAGAGAGAGAGAGAGAGAGAGAGAGAGAGAGAGAGAGAGAGAGAGAGACGATTTCATTGTTTCTTTATTATAAAACTAATGAATAACCTCTCATGCTGTAGATATTATGTGTGTGTGTGTAAACGTCCGTGCATACACATATTGTGCACTAGCGTTTGCACACACACACACACACACACACACACACACACACACACACACATTTGACAAGGATTTCATAATGCAACAAGTCATGAAATTTCTTCCATAGTCTTTGTTGTTAAAGTTTAAACTATGTCTAGAAGAGCTAGAAGATACCAGAGAGAGAGAGAGAGAGAGAGAGAGAGAGAGAGAGAGAGAGAGAGAGAGAGAGAGAGAGAGAGAGAGAGAGAGAGAGAACGATTTCATTGTTCTTTATTATTAATGAATAACCTCTCATGCTGAAGATATATGTTTGATGGTCATACACTGCAGCAAAAAGGTAACACATACAGTACGACAGGTTGACAGTGTCAGCTTTGCCTCCCTTAGCGGCGTCTTGCAACTGACATCTCTGACGTAACGGAGGAAAACTCGGGAAGCAACGAGTCGCTGGGGATGCAGTTCGGGCAGGTAATTGATATCTATATCTGTATATAAGCATTATGAAAGGCCTATCACACGTACCCTGATTACTAATGTTATGCCCCAGTGTTAGCAGGGCCCGTGGACCGTGCCAGTGGCCGGGAGAACCTTCCCGACTGTTCTGGCGGGCGGGCGGCGCGGGGCGGCGGCACATAAAAGCCCGGCGAGGGGGCGGGGCGGCATCAGTCCCTAACTCAGACGAGCCGAGGTGCGACAAACAGCGCAAGAACACTGCTGACTACTCGACACTCGCAGAGCTTACAGCTAGCTACATTGTTCCGTGAACCAGTGCCACTACTGTGCACCGCACGTCTTTGATTGAAGCTACAGACGTTTTCTTGCACCAAACACAGACAGGTAAGTCAACCAGCCTCAGCGTCGATGCTAACCACTTGTTGTGTATGGGAGGCGGATACTTGGCACTGGAGGGGCACGTGTGTTGTTAGGGTCGGCTGGATCACTCAAGGACTGATCCCCATGATAAGGCAAGGAGCTCACGCAGAATATCTTCCTGTAAAGGTTTTGTTCTTTTTAGCTCACAAATGCGTGATGGCTGAGTGCTAGTGATACTGGCTTGTGCGGTGAATACTATTATTGTGCATTGTTAATTCGTGAAGCTGTAGCCCGCCAGTACACATTTGGCAGGAAATTATGATGTAACAAAACAAACTTGTTTTTGTTGCGTACGTGTTAGTGTATTGACCAGCGTCTCGTTCCCCGCAGAATGCCAGCGCCAGCAATCGGCATTGACCTGGGCACCACCTACTCGTGCGTGGGTGTGTTCCAGCACGGCAAGGTGGAGATCATCGCCAACGACCAGGGCAACAGGACCACGCCCTCCTACGTGGCCTTCACGGACACCGAACGACTCATTGGCGACGCCGCCAAGAACCAGGTGGGTACACACACACACACACACACACACACACACACACACACACACACAAACAATCTCTCTCTCTCTCTCTCTCTCTGTGACACACACACACACACACACACACACACACCTAAGAATAATATGCAGCATAATAACAGAGATGCTACAATAGTAACTCACTGCTCATGATTTTCCGTCTCTCCCCAACAGGTGGCGCTGAACCCCACCAACACAGTGTTCGATGCCAAGCGGTTGATCGGCCGCAAGTTCGAGGAACCGTCGATCCAGGCGGACATGAAACACTGGCCCTTCGCGGTGGTGCCCGAGGGCGGCAAGCCCAAGGTGAAGGTGGATTTCAAGGGCGAGACCAAGACCTTTAACCCCGAGGAGATCTCGTCCATGGTGCTGACCAAGATGAAGGAAACGGCCGAGGCGTATCTGGGCAGCGCCGTGAAGGATGCCGTCATCACGGTGCCCGCCTACTTCAACGACTCTCAGCGGCAAGCCACCAAGGACGCCGGCACCATCGCCGGCATCAACGTGCTGAGGATCATCAACGAGCCGACGGCCGCCGCCATCGCCTACGGCCTCGACAAAAAGGCGGGCGGCAGTGTGGCGGAGCGCAATGTTCTCATCTTTGACCTGGGCGGCGGAACGTTCGACGTGTCCATTCTGAGCATCGACGACGGCGTGTTTGAGGTGAAGTCGACGGCCGGAGACACTCACCTCGGGGGCGAAGATTTTGACAACCGGATGGTGAACCACTTTGCCCAGGAGTTCCAACGCAAGTACAAGAAAGACTTGAGGACGAACAAGAGGGCACTGCGTCGTTTGCGGACTGCCTGTGAGAGGGCGAAGCGCACGCTGTCGTCGTCCACTCAGGCGAGCTTGGAGATCGACTCTCTGTTTGAGGGCATTGACTTCTACACGTCGATCACACGCGCCAGGTTCGAGGAGCTGTGCTCTGACCTGTTCCGTGGTACCCTAGAGCCCGTGGAGAAGGCCCTGCGGGACGCCAAGCTGGACAAGAGCAGCGTGCACGACCTGGTGCTGGTGGGCGGGTCAACCCGCATCCCCAAGATCCAGAAACTGCTGCAGGACTTCTTCAACGGCAAGGAGCTGAACAAGTCCATCAACCCCGACGAGGCGGTGGCGTACGGCGCCGCCGTGCAGGCCGCCATCCTGACGGGCGACCAGTCCGACGCCGTGAAGGACCTGCTACTGCTGGACGTGGCTCCACTGTCGCTGGGCATCGAGACGGCCGGCGGCATGATGACTGCCCTCATCAAGCGCAACACCACCATTCCCACCAAGCAATCGCAGATCTTCACCACGTACTCCGACAACCAGCCGGGCGTGCTGATCCAGGTGTACGAGGGTGAGAGGGCGATGACCAAGGACAACAACCTGTTGGGCAAGTTTGACCTGACCGGCATCCCTCCGGCGCCGCGGGGAGTGCCCCAGATCGAGGTGACCTTTGACATTGACGCCAACGGCATCCTCAACGTGTCTGCGGTGGACAAGTCGAGTGGCAAGCAGAACAAGATCACCATCAACAACGACAAGGGACGGCTGAGCAAGGAAGACATCGAAAGGATGGTGAACGAGGCCGAGCAGTACAAGGAAGACGACGCCAGGCAGCGAGACCGAGTGGATGCCAAGAACCGGCTGGAAGCGCTGTGCTTCAGCGTCAAGTCCTCCATGTCGGAGGCTGCGGTGGCGGAGAAGTTGTCCGCTGACGAGAAGCGCTCCATCGAGGAGAAGGCGCAAGAGACCCTGAACTGGCTGGACGCCAACCAGCTAGCCGAGAAGGAGGAGTACGAGCACAAGATGCAGGAGCTGGAGCAGGCGTGGCGTCCCCTCGCCTCCAAGATCCACGGGGCTGCTGCTGCTGGCGGCGCTGGCGGATGCCCGGCTTTGGCGGCGCTGGCGGGATGCCCGGCTTTGGCGCCGCCGGAGGAACCGCAGGGCGAGGACCCACTGTGGAGGAGGTGGACTAAGCCAGCAGGGTCGCCGTTTCTCCTCTGGTGGCATTAGGAATCAACACTGTCCTGTGTTCCCCAACGTTCCATGATAATGTGCTTTAAGCATATATTTTTTACTCTGTCTATAGGTAGCTGTTAATATATGTTGAAATTTTCCATCATTTATTAATACTGTATGTTAGTGTAAATGTGTATTTATTGACTGTGAAAGGGTATGGGTGTAGAAGACCATTAAGATTATACGGCCAGTATTTTGTTCCCTAAAGTAAGGAAATAAATATTTTTGTTTTGCAAAGCTGTTTTCAACTTCGTACCAATATTCCAAACCTGAGGTAAGACACACAGTCGCATTTAGTATTCTCGAGGATAACAACGCTTGCATGAAAAGTTAAAGTATTTTTTAATAGAAATCGATATTTTCCTTGAGTGTTCTTCAAACATACACTTACATTGCCGAAGACAAGTACTGTGTTTACACGTATTCACATCATCCCATGTTGAGCCCCGGCACCAAGGAGACTATACAAAGAAGTGGTCTTCAGTAAAGCTTCGGGAGTGCGGAAGTAACGCCATCTATTGGAGCCCACAAAACGTATATATATATATATATATATATATATATATATATATATATATATATATATATATATATATATATATATATATATATATATATATATATATATATATATATATATATATATATTTGTTATGCAAAATTGTTTTCAACCTTTTACCAATATTCCAAACCTGAGGTAAGACATTCATTCGAATTTTGTATTCGCAAGGATAACCTTTGCATGAAAACAAGAGTCAAAGTATTTTTTATTAGAAATCGATATTTTCCTCGTATTTTCCTCAAACTTAAAGGACACACTGACATTGCCGAAGACAAGTACCGTGTTTACACGTGTTCACATCATGAAATGCTGACCCGCGGCACCAACCCCCCCGGCACTAGGCAGAGAACACATCCGCCTGGCCCCCGCCCAGGGACTCGGACCAGCACCTTTGCCTGCAATTTTTTTGTTGCAAATCGGGCATTAAACCCGATTTTTGTTGGTTTAGTCTCATCAACCAGTAGACCCCCAGACCGCTTTGACAGTGTCTGCAAACGAGACACCCGTCACGGCATGGTTCTACTGATCCCGTTGAGCAGACACTCAAATTTCTCCCTTATGGATGGAGGTGTGTGTGTGTGTGTGTGTGTGTGTGATCCCTCATTTGCCCAGCCATCCCACCAGTTGTGTGTTTCATTTCCATGTGTATTCTGGTAGGCGGGACGCTCGCACGGATAAATCAAGAGCCTCGCTACGGTTGCTCATGTGCACCCATGTACCTTATATCCTTGTTAAGCTGGTGTCTCGTCAAGTAAATCTATTCCATTGTACAAAGCCTTTTGCCGTGTGTAGTGATCAGTAAAGTAATGGTACCTGCATTGTGGTCGCTGATAGAGACCACCAGGCCCCATTATGAAAGCCTATAGACGCTATTGGCCAAACGTTAAAAAAAAAAAAATGTTCCCTTTAGAGTAAGATAGCAAGTAAAAGTTAGTTAGTAAATGTAAACCCATCTCTGTCATCTCCCTTGAACTTGTTAGTTCATTCGTGGCGTACGGACGTAAATACGTCATGTTCCTTGCAGGTCACCTCTCCGTCACAATACGTACACATAGTAGACATGAAGACAGGCTTTTGTGGCCGCACAAGAGGACCGGCTGAAAGTGTGTGCAGGCATAAGAGGTGGCTTGTACAGAGAAACACTTGCCACAGATGTTCAACGGCTTACCAAAAAGTAATCGGGTCGGGGGGGGGCGTAGCCTTAGGTCATGACAGAGCTCCTCGTGCAGACGAAGACTATTTAATTTGAAAACATTTCACTTGTTAGTAGTGCCATTAAAGTAGAAAGTAAGCAACTAGTTGAATACAAACCTTTTCTGTTCAGCACAGACCAAGCAGTTCAAACACTGCCAAACAGTCACTGCCAAGCCTCCTCTGGATCACGTGGCTCAACTCATTGTTTAATAAGCAGACAATTCACCACAATGGGAGACTGATGCAGCAGTTCAGAGAATCGGCTCTGTGAGAACAGTGGTTATAGTGAGCTCAGTAGTGTAATGAATAGTGTAGGTTCACTGTCTGAGGGATTGGCATTGTGTGTGCTCCGAGGGAATATTTATCATCATCCACCATCAGTTGTAGACTTATAACTTAGATACTTATAGGAGAGGAACGCCAGCTGAATAGGAAAGGCTGCAGAAAGACGATAATGTTTCTCACAAAATGTCTCAATCAGGAACCATTCCCCTGCATGGTGCTGCCCTGTGATGGACATGATGCCAGGAGGAGCGGCGGAGTCCGGTCACGGCGAAGGCTGGTCTGAGTGGTGGACGGACGTGTGTCCAACTTGACTGTCTGCTTCACAATTGTTCAGCTTCTGTTGGGTTTCTCTGTTTACCTGACAACTCTTTCCCTACGGCGCCTAAAGCCCCGAGCAGCAGTCCAAGAGTTTGTGTGCCCGATGCCACGATTCACTCCGCTCTCAAACACCTTCAGGGCGGGTGAGGAGCTCCGGACGACTTCTTCTTCGTCTTCTTCTTCTTCTACTACTACTACTACTACTACTACTACGATTCACTCCGCTCTCAAACACCTTCAGGCCGGGTGAGGAGCTCCGGACGACTTCTTCTTCGTCTTCTTCTTCTTCTACTACTACTACTACTACTACTACTACTACTACTACTACTACTACTACTGGCTTTCAATGCTCAAATTCCTACGCCATTCGAACATACCATATAATCTTGAGGGTCCTCCTAAACACTATATATTTTACAATGTACAGAATATTCGGGACAAGAATGAGGGATTACGTGGCCCCAGGTAAACACAGGTGAGTTATGAGGACAGGTGTTTGGGAAGGTAATTTGGGTTATTGGAAAAGTGAGTTTGTTGCATATTTTTTTAAGATTGTTTTGTCTATTTTTCTGTATAGTGCTACGTTCCTCTCGCTTTCTTCTTCTTTTTTTCTCCTTTTCCACGTTCTTTTCTTCACCCATAGTCTCCTTCCTTCCTTTTCCACCTTCTTTTCTTTCCTTTTTTTCCCGTTCACTCTTTATCATTCTCTCCTTTTTTTTTACTTCAAACTTTTTACCTTTTTTCTTTATTTCCTTTTCACTCTCCTTCCTTTCTTTCATTTTTATAATTTTTCGCTTTTTCTATTCCTATCTAATTGTTTTCTTTCTTTGTTTCTTTATCTTTTTTTCTTTCTTGCAGTCTTTCACTCACTCGTCTTTCCCTCCCTCCTTCCTTCACCTTACTTCCATTTACTAATAATTATCGTGAAGTATGCTTTCTCCTCCTTCACTTGTATCTCCTTCCTTCTCTCCTTTCACCATTATTTGCTTTCCTTCTTCCCTTGTATACGTTCATTCTTCCTTCTTTCCGTTCTCTCTTTCTTGTTTCCAAATATCCATCCTTCACTCCTTTCCATTCTCTCTTTCTTTCTATCTCCTTCCTTCCTCGCTTCTTTCCTTGTTGCTATCCACTCATTCTTCTTTCCTCCCCTCCTTATTTTCTTCCTATCCTTCTTTTCTTTCTTCTTTCGTTGCTTCTATTCATCCATCATTTCTTTTCTTCCTTCCTTCCTTCCTTATTTTCTCCTTCCTTCTTCTCTTCCTCCTTTCTTCCTGTGTTCATTCTCTGTAGGTAACATTTGATCCTCCTCCTCTTTCCTTTCAACATTTCTTTCTCTCTTTCTTCTTCCTTTCTTTTTTCTTTCCTTCCTTCCTTCTCTTTTTCTTCCCGTCCTTCCTACTTGCTGGTGATTTGTTGCAGTTCCTCCTGGTTCCGATTCTCTGGAGCTGCCACGTTCTGCTGACACAAAGAGGAAGATACATTATTATTATTATTATTATTATTATTATTATTATTATTATTGTATGTCATCTGGGGTTTACTTTCTTGCCTTCTCCTTCTTTTCATTAGACTTTCCTTCCTTTTCTCCTCTTTGATAATTTTCTTACTCTGCATTTCTCTCTGCTTTTCCCAAGAGAGTGATTGGATGCCATTTTTCTCTATTGCAGCCACTTCTTCTCTTCTTCTCTTCTGACACCGCCAACGCCCCGGGGGAGGTTCACTTCTTCTTTGACAATCCGACGTTTTACCACTCAAAGGTGAGACTCCGGTTACCAAAGCCCCGTTCACACCGTGCCGTCTCTGGGCCACGACAACCCAGCGACTCGGCGTACACAAGGTCTTGGGGTGTGAAATTTTGATGTGGTAGGGTCGCATAAGGTCGGAAAGACTATGTGCGACCCTTTCATGTCAACATTTCACACCCAAGACCTCGTGTTCCCGGAGTCGCTGGGTTGTCGTGGTCCAGACTCGGCATAGTGTGAACGGGGCCTAACACTTTCGTAAGTAAGTTCACACCATACCGGCGTGGTCCCTGGCATTATTACAGTTTCATCAAAGCCTGCACGCATGCACCCAGCTCCTTTTTGCGGATGGAGTGACCTTGAATTATATTATCTAATGAAAATTATTAAAGGGATTATTTTTCCAATTTTTTTGTATGGTGGCTTTTTTTTCTTTGATTGTATCAGTCACTTATTTGACCACACATGTTGAAAGTTAGCCTTCCCTGTAATGTCCCGTGGTTCGATGTTTAGTCGTTCTATATGTGTGACATCGGCAAAGTTATTGATGTCGCAGGCTATACCGTGCCCACCTCAGCCTGTGGTGGGTGATAATTAACCCGCTACCCTTAACACAGAGCCGGGTTGCCTTCCCCAGGGTTTCCTCGGGTACTTGTTTATCCACGAGCCCGAAAGGGAGGGTAAAACATTCGGGTTCGCTACGCCCCGACTGTCCAGATCGAATTCGGAGCTAGGCATGTCGACCATTAAACAGGCGTTGGTGAGAGTGATAAACAATAATTGTCCCTAAATGATGGTTGAGGGACGCCGCTAGTAACGCGAGCCCAGTTTGAAAATTTACAATTTACTTGAATATTTACTTGAATTTTCTGCATCCTCTCAGTGGGTCACACCTTGATCCACCTCATAAATTTGCCCCACAGTCAAGCGTGCTTCTGACCTGCTTAGAAGCGTCTGGTGAAGCTCCCTGTCGAATGCTTTACTAAAATAGAGATAACTAGTATAATACCTATCTATATATGGAACATCAAACACATTTTGGTGGAGCGGCAAAAGATGAGTGAGTTAGCCGTCCTGCCGTCAATCCCCGTCACCACTCACGTCTTTCCTCCTGAGGGCCTTGAGGTGCAGATAAAGGTGTTGCTCCGGGAAGGTCCTGTGTTGCACCCAGAGGAGCGGCGGGTCGGGTGTGGTGCTGATGGCCAGGAGCAGCAGGAGGGCCACATTGAAGGGATAGGACAGCACGGGAACCATCATCTGGAGGAAAGGACGGCGGGTTAGGGGGGAAGCTGTAGGGGAGCAAGGCGGCGAGGGTGGTAGTGTGAGAGAGGATCAGAGGAAGAGGGTACAAAGCAGGGTCACGCTACATGGGGGTACAGCACCGGCGCCATCTTACGGACGGGGAGGGTGGAGAAGGAATGGGGTTGAAAAGATATTGGTTTAGATCTATGCACACAGCTTGTTTGCTTGATCTACTCTCTAATGGTATCTTGCTGATGCTGTTGTTGTCGTTATTGCAGGAACGTATGCAATAACTGTAGTATACAATAGAATGCCGTATTATTATTATTATTATTATTATTATTATTATTATTATTATTATTATTAGTAGTAGTAGTAGTAGAAGCAGTAGTAATAGTGGTGGTGGTGGTGGCAATAGTACTATACATACTACTACTACTACTACTACTACTACTACTACTACTACCAACAACAATAATAATGATAACAGTAATAATAAACACCTACAAAAACAGCAATACAATATCCCAAACGAGCAACACGTCCTCACCGCACTGAACACGTGTCCTGAGGCGGCCTGAACGAGGGCGGCGAGGGTGGCGGCCACGGCGGCGGCCAGCACAGCGGCGGGCGTCACCTGCAGAAAGTACACCACCCCGCCGGCCGTCAGCAAGGCGTTGTAGCCCCACAGCCCCGCGTACACCTCCAGGTAGGGCGCGGGGCTCATCAGCACACCTGTAGAGGAAAGAAAGGCAGGTGTAGGGGCTGGCAAGGGGTTAAGGAGACGACAAGAAAAGGGAGGAAGGAAATTACAAGTGAACAGTTAAGAAAAAAGAAAAGAGGAAAAGTAAGAAGAAAACGAAACGAAACGAAATATATACGAAAAAGAAAAAGAGAAAACAACCAAAATTAAGAAAAACAAACGTAAAAGAAAAAGAAAACGAAGAACAGGAACAGGCAAACGAATAAGAAGAAACAAATAAGAAGAAAAATATCAAAATAAGAAAGAGCAAAACAGAAGAAGAAGAAAACGAAGAACACCCGAAACCGCAACTCAAATACAACATCAACAGAGAGAAGAAGAAGAAGAAGAAGAAGAGAAACATGAAGGTGAAGAACATCAACAGGAAAAGACGAAGATGAAGTAAAAGAAACATCACCACGTACCCAGCAATGAGCCGATGACGCTGCCGATGAGGAAGAAGAGAGTGAGCAGCGGCGAGAAGACGAGGAAGCCGAGGAGGATGAGGATTGAGGCGTCCATTGTGCCCACTCCGTAAATCTGCCCCGCCGCTAAAACGCTGCCCTCCATTACCTGTAGAAGTAGTAGAAGTAGTAGTAGTAGTAGTAGTAGGCTAGTTCTGATCCATTGGCCTTATAATTTTGAAACCTCTTTAATGTATCCCGTTTTAGAGTAGTCCGCCCTTTCCTCTACGGCCACGAGTCTTTTAGAGAGAACACAAGCCGTTTGAATATTCAGGGGTGACTCGTGCTAGATTAAGCCTCCTGGATATTTTTCTTTCTACTATATATCCTTCTTTCCAGTCATCTCTCTACCTCTATCCCCAGTTTTCCCTTCGTTCACGTTCACTGCTGTCTCTTCCTGTCTGTCTGAAGCGATTTATTCTTCTCATAGATGGGGCTACTGGGGACGGCATTCTCAGAGGCCTCTCACATTTACTTCTTCAAGGGCCAGAAGGGAAGTCAGTCGCGTCCTTATGAGTGTTTTAATCACGTTCACGGTACAGACGTTTTGTTATACTACCACCACCTCTTAACCTAAAACAGCGAAGACTACTGACACATCATCTGCTATAACGTTCATACACTCAAGAACATAAAACTTACCTTCAACCATTCGACCTTCTCAGTTGTGTTCTCGCTGAGGGAGGGGAGGGCACCACTGTCGTTGCTGCCGCTGTAGTGCTGCATGTCAGGGCCGAGTGTGCCTGTGAGCCCCGCTGAGCTCCGCATACTCAGCAGCATCAGCACGGCGGCGATGTTGAAGGGGACGGAGAGTGCCGGGAGCGTGGAGGGCGACATGAGGGCGTTCAGACCTTTGTCGATGTAAGCCCTGGAAAAGGAGAATGGCGGTGGTGATGGTGATGATGGTGGAGGTGTTAGTGGTGATGAAGGTGACGGTGATGGTGGTAATGGTGATAATTTGGTGGTGATGATGGTGGGGATGATTGTGGTAGTGGTAAGGGAGGTGGTGATGGTGATGATGGTAGGGTGGTGGTGGTGGTGATGATTGTGATAGCAGCTGGTGGTATAGTGGTAGTTATCATGATATCTGTCTGTTTCTGTCTGTTTCTGTCTGGGTCTGTCTTTCGATTTAGATTTCTCTCCTAGTCTGTGAGTCTGTACATGTCTGTCTGTCTGTTTGTATATATTCATTTGTCTTTTTGTCTGTCTGTATTTGTCTGTTTACCTCTATCTATCTATCTGACCACCTGTATGCCTGTACCTGTTTATGTCTATTTACCTGTTAGTCTGTTTGTCCGCCTGTCTGTTTGTCTGTCTGTATCACAATCCGTCTAAATGTCTGTTAGTTTTTCATTTAGCCGGCTTGTTTGTATTTTTCACTATGTCCTCTCTGTCTGTTTGTGTCTGTCTGTTTATATGACCCTTCAGCCTCCCTGCTTGGCTCCTCCCCAGTACTCACGTGATCACCAGCATGGCGGTCAGTGCCAGCCAGAAGAGGGCGTCCACCTGGTGCCCGGAGAGGGAGGGGAAGAGGGCCACGGAGATGCAGCCCACCAGCACGCCGTTAAACACCACCGCGCCGTCACTGATCAGCTGCTCGGGCTGGTGCAACAACTGGAACACGAAAAAGCACGTGTACACATTCTGTCTCTCTCTCTCTCTCTCTCTCTCTCTCTCTCTCTCTCTCTCTCTCTCTCTCATCACATAACTCACACCTCTTTCATTCCTCACCGTAACAGCCTTGACCTTGACCTCTGCGTGACCTCTGACCCACCTTGCTGAAGACGACTCCCACCAGCCCCGCCAGCAGGCTCGCCCAGGCTACGGCGGGGTTGCCCACGAACATGGCAGAGAGGATGAACAGGCCGGAGAGGGGACTGTTTGCGAAGGCCACCTGCAGGGACACGGTGGAAGGGAGTGAGGGACAGGGAGGTGGCGGTGGTGTTAGTGGTTAGTGGTGTCAGTGGTGATATGGTAATGATATGTGATAGTAGCAGTAGTAGTAGTAGTAGTAGTAGTAGTATATAGTAGTATAGTAATCGAAGTGGTAGTGATGATGATGGTGGTGGTGATGGTGTTGGTAGTGATAGTTGTGGCGGTAACTAGCTACTAGCAATGGCAACTAATGATGATAGTGATGATTATAATAACGATGAAAATGACTAGTGATTATAATAAAAAATAAACAATAATGATGATGATGACGATGAACCAACATAGCTTTACCAATGATAGTAACTTATACCGCTACTATTACTACTACTACTACTACTACTACTACTACTACTACTACTACTACTACTACTACTACTTTCCATAAACAAAATAATGGTGATAGTGGACCGAGGTGAGAGTTATGTTATATTGATGGCGACGTTTGTCAGGTTATGCGTTATTAATGGTGGTGGTGGTGGTGGTGGTATATTGGTGATGATAATGGTGGTGGTGGTGGTAATATTGATGTTAATGTTGATAAGGAGAATGTTTCTAAGATTGTTTTTGGTAGTAGTAGTAGTAGTGGTGGTGGTGGTGGTGGTGGTGGTAATATTGATGTTAATGTTGATAAGGAGAATGTTTCTAAGATTGTTTTTGGTAGTAGTAGTAGTGGTGGTGGTGGTGGTGGTGGTGGTAATATTGATGTTAATGTTGATAAGGAGAATGTTTCTAAGATTGTTTTTGGTAGTAGTAGTAGTAGTAGTAGTAGTGGTGGTGGTGGTGGTAGTGGTGGTGGCGTAATTACAAAAAAGAAAAAAAAGGAAAAAAAGTGTATTTGAGAGAGAGAGAGAGAGAGAGAGAGAGAGAGAGAGAGAGAGAGAGAGAGGCTACTATAGTTCTGGCAAAAGAACTAATACAACATAACCTTGGCGACGTGAGTAGATCTTTAGCCTTCACAAAACAGGCGTGTTAACGTAGCCAAATAGTTGGCTTATTAGGGCGCTGTCACACAAGCTAGTTTCTCTAAAGTTTTCACCCGAGAATGAAAATCGGCAGAATTTTTCGGGAAATTTGCTTTGATATCATCCAGAACTTAATAAAGGGTAGCCGTTGGCCTCAGAGAATTTGGGCATGGCTGGCAGCAATCCGCCGTGCGACCAAACTCGAGGATAAATTCGCGGCAGAAAATTGTCGAAAGAAAATATCGGTAGAAAAAGCGTGAGAAGCTAGTTACTGTAATAGCTTGTGTGATCCCATTGACAGTTATAGTAATAGTTTTAGCTTGCAAACATCATATCTGACTCTTTCATGGCGAAGCAGATTATGATGATATGAAGAAACAATAATGTGCAAACTTGTAATGCAGTGTTTATTTAACTTTATTCGAGTGTGTAAAAGCTAGGCTAATGTTATGTCAAGGGAACTGGCAACTGAGGTTCGCATTCCGCTTTTTGTTACCATGTTCTTTTAACAATGTTTAATAATAACTTTAATTCACTTTTGTTTGTAAGTACAATATTTTTTGGGTCTGAGAGATAAATGCAATGCCCTGAGTACGACAATCTGGTAACGCTGGTTCAATGGCAGTCGGAAAGTCGAAATCTCTGTACCGCAACCTCACTGTCATCAACCTACACCTAATTAACAGCTCAGAAGCAGTGTAAGGCTCTAACATAAATACAAGAACACTAAAATTACACTAGCATAAGAGTGGAAGGTGGGAAAAGTGTAAAAATTAAGAAACGTCCATGAGTGCAGACGGTCCAGGAGAGAGAGAGAGAAAGAGCACGTGAGTGAAACGAGGCAGTGAGTCGGTGGTCAAGTGCTTGTGATTTTTCGTTGTTTTTACCGTGTTTCTAGGGCAGTGACGGTGCATTCGTGACTCTGGGCAATCTGATAAGGACCAAAGAATATCATGACGGACAGAAGGATGTGCTGACGTGCGTGTGTGCAAGATAAGAAGGAAAAATTTGACGATGTGGTAAGTAGCAAAAATCAACGCTATTCCTGATGATAATTTTCCCCAGTTTCGATTTTGTGTTGTGTTTTGATCCTTGTGAATGTTAATGGGTGTATTTATAAGTGTGTTTGCTCCTCTCTCTCTCTCTCTCTCTCTCTCTCTCTCTCTCTCTCTCTCGTGAAAGTTATTAGGTGTCTTTATAATTGTATTTGGTCCTCTCTCTCTCTCTCTCTCTCTCTCTCTCTCTCTCTCTCTCTCTCTCTTTAATCAATTTTTTTGTATTTGTTTATTATTAGTGTTTTGTCTTTTTTTCTTAATTTCTTTCAGTTTCTGTTTTCTTTTTCTTAGTTATTTTAGTTTTTTCTACGTGTTTTTCTTTTTCCTCCTCTTCCTTCTCATTTTCCCTTTCGTACTCCTCCTCTTTCTCTTCTTTCTTCTTTTCTTTTATTAGTAGACGGTTTGTGGGTGTAGTTAGAGCATTAGGTAGTTAGTTAGTTAGTTAGTAAACAGTCGTCAGTGTCAATGGTATGCAGACAGCAATAACAAATACCGTCAATTATAGTCGATTATGAGTTGAAAAAATATTGGTGATGTAGTAAATAGCTGTTTTATTAATACAAAGCCTGCTGATTTTTCTCGGTGGTGGACAGTTTCAAGGCTGTTTAATAATCATAATCAGCGATCTTGTAAATTAACAACACAGCTATTTGCGACATAACTAATATTTTTTAACTCATAATCGACTATAATTGACGGTGTTTGTTATTGCTGCCTGCATATTATCGACACTGATGAATGTTTACTGTGCGTAGGCTAGCATACAGTATATACGAAATCGGACACGCCGTGTGGTTGCAGGTTGCCGTTGCGCGATAATGCACACTTCAGACTCGGATGAACCGATTATAGTTAGGTAGTTTGTGTGTGTGTGTGTGTTTGTGTGTGTGTGTGTAACTCTTATCATCAGCGGAGGGATGGAAGGGCGAGGGTAAGGGTGTGAGGCGGTGCTGCGTGCGTTCCCGTTGCTGTTGTTGATATTGTGTTATTACCAAGTTATTATGGTACTAGGATACTGTTACGAAGACAGGTGGATGGGAAATGAATAAAACAGTGTGTGTGTGTGTGTGTGTGTGTGTGTGTGGCGGGGGGGGAGGGGGGACTGCTGTGTGTGTGTGTGTGTGTGTGTGTGTGTGTGTGCGTGTGTGTAATTTCCTCGTGTCCGCGCACGGGCAAGACTATTAATGACTGAATGCTTGTTTGTGTATGGTATATCCGTCTGGGAAAGGTAGTACACACACACACACACACACACACACACAGTGAAGCGCAGAGGTCAGCACGCTCGCTTCACAACTCGGAGGTCCCAAGTTTGATTCTTGGGCAAAGTGAAGACGGATGGGCGTTCTCCTGTCCCCTCCCCCGAAAATCCAGCAGTGAATGGGAATTTGGGTACTGGGTGCTAGTCGGGTGGTGTCCCAGCTCCCGGGTGTTTGTGGCGGTGATGCGAGGGTGATGCCTGTCATTGTTGGAGCTGAATTGTTTCAAGATAACCCATTACTGTGTAGTCTATCCTGCTCTCTTAAAAGAAGAACCCTAATAACATTACCCATGTTAATGATGCTCTTCATCCATTTCTACACGTTGTTCGCGTTTTCTCACCCTTCGTCATTTTAGAGAAGCAAATTTGAATTTTTAATTCTATCCTAATATTGTAAGTTTATTAACCTGTGAATCACATAATATTATGTCATCTTCCTCTGCAAAGAGTTCAAGGTGTTGATGTCCCTTTTGTTGTAAAGATACCAGAAATGAGCCGCATAATTAAGATAAGGTGTAACTAATGCTACGTATATAGCTTGAGGATGACGAGCATTTCTATTACTTACGCTTCCTTTATTAATATAACGTCCATCTCTCTTCTTAATTAATAATATATATACTGAAAACAACATTTAACAATAATGATATTTATAATTATGAAATTATAATAATAATAATCATTATGATACTACTACTACTACTACTACTACTACTACTACTACTACTACTACTACTACTAATAATAATAATAATAATAATAATGAGGATGGGGATGATATAAAGTATAGTTTGAAAAAATGGGACATTACGAGCTTGAGTCAATCTTGTAAAGATGTAATTTGTGAAGAACAATTAGTTAAGAGCACACAGGCTGAGGTCAGCGTCCTGCTCAAACCAAAAGTTTCTCGCTGACTGGAGCGATTACTGTCCCCCGATGTGTGGGGAGTCGCCAGTCGAGCTGTTGAACGAACTTAGCTCTTATTGGGAGAGTACCGGCTGGTGATGACGAGTTGAGCATGTAATCCGACCTTGAGTGAATGACACACACACACACACACACACACACGCACACACACACACACGATCTGAATTATTCATTTTCCCTCTTTTCCTCCTCCTCCATATAGGTTTGGAAAAAAGGAGGGAAGGAGGTAAAATTCAACCAATTGTAGCTATTTAGAATGAGAAGGATGAAGCATTTAAACACTGAGGAATAGACAGATGAAAACCTTTCGGCATATTTCGCGGCTGCCTCATTTAATGATCTGATATATTCGTCAGGGACTTAAATGATCTGCGGAACATATGTGAGCACTTTTTCTGTACGTACGCAAATGTTCAATTCTCTGGTCGCCATAAAAATGCCGGTGTGATATTTTGAAGAGTTGATCGCTTTCCCACAAAATACCGTAGGAAAGGTGGACGACTCGCCAATATCTGTGTTGCAACATCTCCCTTGAATCGATAAGAGGAGCAGGAGGAGGAGGAGGAGGAGGAGACAGATGAGAGAGGTGTGTAGTATTAGGGTGGATGCCGTGTCATGTCACCTTCAGAATGACAGTATGCATTTATGTGTGTATGTATGAATAAATTAGATGTATGTATGAATGTCTTGTTGTCTGTCTGTGTAGGCATGTATTTGTTAGTGTGTGTGTGTGTGTCGCTAATGGCCACACTGTCATTAAGGTGTGGAGACTCATTAACAACAAAATATATAGGCCTATGAGATGACACTCGAGTAGAATCACAACGACCACCACCGTCAGTCCTCCTCCTGTTTTCTTTATCACGCATATCAAAGAAAATGGAGACCGAAATGTTTTTATGTCCAACTGTGCTACTACTACTACTACTACTACTACTACTACTACTACTACTACTACTACTACTACTACTACTACTACTACAGGACAGGAAGGAAGGGAAGGGAAGGGAATGGAAAGTAAGGAAAGGAAAGGAAAGGAAAAAAAAGGAAGGGAAAGGAAGAGAAGAGAGGAATTGAATGGAAAGGAAGGAAGGAAGGAAGGAAGACTGGATGGAAGGAAGGAAGGAAGGAAGGAAGGAAGGCTAATATCAAAGTAAGGAAGGACTGAAGAGGAGAGAAAGGAACTACTGCTTCTCTTATCTGTCTCCTCGTCTTTTTATCTGTCAAACCCTCGATAACGAAATAGGAAAAGAAAGAGGAGGAAGATAGTCAGGTGAAGGGACCATGAGGAGGAGGAGGAGGAGGAGGAAGATTGCTCGGTTATGAGATGGAAGAAAGGGAAGAGAAGGGAAGGTGTGAAATATGGTGATAGTTATGATACAAGAAAAGAGGAGAAGTAGGAGAGAAAGGAGGATGAGAATGAGAAGGAGGAATAGGAGGAGGAAGAGTGTAGTGTTACAGAGCCAAATTTTGTCCTAGTTAGCATTCCTCCTCCTCCCTCCTCCTCCTCCTCCTCCTCCTCCTCCTCCTCCTCCTCACCGTCGCCTTCTCGGATATTCTCCCAACGGAATTATATCAGAGAGAGAGAGAGAGAGAGAGAGAGAGAGAGAGAGAGAGAGAGAGAGAGAGAGAGAGAGAGGTCAACGTTCCCTTACTAACATGTATTAGATAACTCAAGGACAGGAAGGGAAGGGAAGGGGAGTAAAGTAGAGTAAAGTAAAGCAAAGTAAAGTGGAAGAGAAGAGAGGAGAGGAGAGGAGGGGAAGTGAAAAGATGAGATAAGAGGAATGGAATGGAAGGAAGGAAGAGAAGAATGCTAATTTCAAAGTAAGGAAAGATTGAAAAGGAGAGAAAGGAAGGGAATACTAAAGATGGAAGTAAGGTAGGATCGAAGGGAAAAAGGAATGAAGGATTGAAGGGAAGGGAAGGAAGAAAGACTGATTTTTAAGATAAGTGAATCAGAGAAATATGAGGAAAAGAATTTAAACAAAGAAATGAGGCTTCAAAGATATAGATCAACCAGACAACATAAGGAGTGTTTAAAAGACCAGTGGGACATCTTAAATAGGGTAGCTTTTTTAAACCTAACACATGCACCTGTCCTCCCCATCTGTGAACTGATCTAACCCTCTTCTGTAGGCGTCCATCCCTTTGGCACGCATCACGGCATTGTCAAACTTGTTCCACTGATCTGCTACTTACCTCTATGAACCAATTCTTCGGCTGTATCTTCACCAACCCTGAATTTGCCTAACACACCCAATGCCTCATCAATATCTGATCTAACCCTCTTCTGTAGGTTTCCATCCCTTTGACACTCACCACAGCATTGTCAAACTTTTTCCGCTGATCCGCTACTTCTATCAACCAATTCTTCGACTGTACTTTCACCAACCCTGAATTTGCCTAACACACCCAATGCCTCATCTCAAACTGATCTAATCTCTCGAGTGTGTCTATTTTTGGCACTCACCACACGATCGTCAAACCTGATCCACTTAATCCCTACGAACCA
>NW_026112322.1:82500-105000 GCF_024679095.1 Eriocheir sinensis | reverse complement strand
TAAATGGAAGGGTTGAGAAGTCGGGTATGGAAGGGGATGGGTGTATGGAAGGGACGGGAGGGTAGGGTATGGAAGAAGATTGGTATAAGGGAAGATTCAGGAGGGATATGGAACTACACTGGTATATGGAAGGATTGATAAGGTGGGATATGGAATGAGACTGGTATTTGGAAGGATTGATAAGGTGGGATATGGCATGAGACTGGTATTTGGAAGGATTGATAAGGTGGGATATGGAATGGGACTGGTATATGGAAGGATTGATGGTGGGATATGGAATGGGACTGGTATATGGAAGGATTGATGGTGGGATATGGAATGAGACTGCTATATGGAAGGATTGATCAGGTTGGATATGGAATGAGACTGGTATAGGGGAGAAGGTGAGGTATGAAACGAAACTGGTATATGAGAGTAGAGATATGGAAGAAGGTATATTTTCTCTACAGCAAGGGAGGAAGCACAAGGGTAAAATTCAGACAACAATAACACACACACACACACACACACACACACACACACACACACACACACACACACACACACACACACACACACGCACAGCCCTTTAAACGCTACTCCGAATAAAAGTAGAAAAAACGAGAGGGCAAAAGAGAGGTCAATTTCGAGAAGAGAGAGGTTACTATGGGAGAAGGTGGGGTATGGAGGGACACGGTATATGGGAGGGTTAAAAAGGTTGGGCATGAAAGGAGACTGCTATACGCGAGGGTCTGCAAGGTGGCTTAGTGTGGGGGATGGATAGAATTGGTTAGGTTAGGGTGGAGTAGATGGACAGGTGCTAATATATCGGCTAATCTACCTGGGTGATTAAGGGATTATGATATATTTTTTTCTCTCTCTCTCTCTCTCTCTCTCTCTCTCTCTCTCTCTCTCTCTCTCTCTCTCTCTCTCTCTCTCTCTCTCTCTCTCTCTCTCTCTCTCTCTCTCTCTCTCATTCACACATACGAAACAACAACAAACACAAAAAATACACTGATATATTCCTCAAATCTGCTCAAAGTGAATAATTAACATGAAATCCCTCCAATTAGTAGGTAATATTCCTAATTGTCTCACCTGTAGGAAGATTTGGTGAAGTGCTGGTGATGGTGATTGTGGTGGAGGTGGTGGAGGTAGTGGAGGTGGTGGAGGTGGTGGAGGTAGTGATGCGCGTGGAACGAGAGCCGGAAAGATACTGAAGAGCTACCTTGTGTGTGTGTGTATATGTGTGTGTGTGTGTGTGTGTGTGTGTGTGTGTGTGTGTGTGTGTGTGTGTGTGTGTGTGGACTGAGTGATTGATTATGTTCGCCGGATTACATTATTCATTTAGTAAGTAATTATTTTTTGTTATTATTATTGTTGTTGTTGTTATTACTGATTGTTTATTCGCCTTTTCTTAGTCCTCTCCTTATGAATGCTTCTTATTATCTTCTCTTCTCTCTCACATACTTTCTTTAATATTTTTTCATCTTTCTATCGTTGTTAACTTACTTGCATAAGCTGGCGTCACATACTCATTCAAGAGGAAGGTATCTGGACACCTCTTCTCACGTAATTGATTGCTCATTCGGCCACCTCTTCGGATTCTTTAGAGGAGCAGCGAGTAGCGGGCTTTTTTTATTGTTGTTTCCTTTTTTTTGTGCCCTTGTGCTGTCTCCTTTGCTGTAAAAAAAATAGCTCGCTCTGTGCTTACTCAGCGTCGAAAATCTGGCGTGATGGGGAGAGGATGTGCTTGGACTGCGTGAGGTTAATTTGTTCGGCCAAGGGGTAGCTGGGAGAGGCAGTGGAAAGGAGACAGGTAAATGGAAGGGTTGAGAAGGCGGGTATGGAAGGGAATGGGTGCATGGAAGGGACTGGAGGGTGGTGGGTCTTGCGAGCGCTGGTTGATTTTTCTTCGTCTGGACAAATCACGAGGCTCAGCTGTACAGAAGTAAAATGGCCGCTCCAATTTTTTTTTTTAATTCAGTAAGGATTCAGGATAAAAAAAAGGTTTGCAGACAGATTACAACGAGTTAAGTTTATTGAGTAAAACGAAAACAAATATAATTACTAAATAATCTATTGTTCTGACTTAAAATGAAAGGAGGAGGAGGAGGAGGAGGAGGAGGAAACAGTGAGAAATAGGATAACAGAGAAGGACGAATAGGAATAACGTAGAAGAAAACATATGAAGTATTGGCGAAGTTGAGAAAAAGAGAAAGAAAATAAAGAATATGAGGAAGAGTAAGAAGAGCAGGAAGAGGAGACGGAGGAGGAGGAGGAGGATGAGGATGAGGATGAGGAGGCGGCATAGGATAAACAGAAGAAATAACAGAATGAGAAAAAGGAAAACGAAGAATGGAAGGAATAAAAAATGAAAAATAAACTTGGTGAAAAATATGAAGTTTAAGAAAAGTAAAACGAAATACAGAAAGAAGGTGAAGGAGACCACAAGAAATATGACAAGGAGGAGGAGGAGGAGGAGGAGGAGGAGGAGGAGGAAAAACCATATCACTTCTTAGAATCATCACCATTTCCATCTTTTTTTTTTTTTTTTTTTTTTTTTACAGCAAAGGAGACAGCTCAAGGGCACAAAAAAGTAAACATTAATAAAAAAAAAAGCCCGCTACTCGCTGCTCTATTTCTTCCTCCCTTCCCATCACCATCACCATCACATTGAAACATCACCACTACGTAACAGTCACATCATATATCACCACCCCACATCATCACATCACCATTACTCGACCATCACATAACTCCACCATATTAGTAACACCAACATCACCACCTCACTATATCATCATCACCATCGCCATCGCCTCTCACTCCCTCCCCAGCGCACCACACCATATCACCATACCAGCACCCCTCCTCATCCCTCCTCCAACACCACCACTTGCAACCACTACATCATCTCACATCACTCATTCAACATACCTTCCTGGCACGCCTGTTTCACTACATTACATCAATACCACCACATTACTCATTCAACATACCACCTCCTCTCGACTACCACTCCACACCCCACATCAACTTCCCTACCACATCACATCTACCACGTATACCTCCCCTACCACAAGACTTTGCACGTGCCACTACCATCCACATCGCCTCTACATCAGACCTCCTTCTCGTCAGCCTTCTCCACCTCACCGGAACCATAGAGTAGCAGTGTTTGGCGCCATGATGTTACAGAAAGAGCCGCGCGATATGTAGTTTGATGGTGAATTGATGTTTTTTTCGTGCTCAAGATCTCGAAGAAGTACTCAGAGCACACACACTCACACACACACACTCACACACACACACACACACACACAAAAAAAAAAAAAAAACACTATAGGTCAGTCGGTGTCACTAAACCTGGCGGGGATATAATAACCTTAGGGAGGGACACGCGGACTTGGCATCTGTGCTTGAGTGATGATCTCTGCGCCTCTCTTTGTTTACTAGATCTAACCTGCGGCAAATTCCATGCACGTTAGAATAAGTTAAGAATTAGCTAATGGCCATCAGATCAGATCAGTTGTGGTCCCGGGATATGTCTTTGCAACGGCTCCCGCATTTTCTGTTCATTCAGCGTCAATGTTCTCGTGCTTCAACTCTTCAATTCAACTTCAATTCAACTTCAACTCATGTAGTACCATCACCCAAGCAATGATACCATGTCCGCGAGTCCCTCCCTGAAGGATTATCCCCGCCAGGTTTCGTGACACCGACTAAAATGTGTGTGTGTGGGGGGGGGGGGGCTAGGGGGGGATTCTGTGTGGTCTGGGTACTTCTTCGAGATCTTGAGCACGAAAAAAACATCAATTCACCATCAAATTGCAGTTAGCGTGACATCTACTAATTTTTTTTTATAGTGTATCAGCATCAATGTGAGTTTCGCGCGGATCTTTGGTAACTAACAACATGGTGCCTGTGATCAAGTTGAAGTTCTATGGCTTTGCACCAACACCTCACCCAACCCTCTTCACCAGCAGCGCCACCACACACTACCCGTCCAGCACGCCCGCCTGGTACGCCTCCTCCAGTGTGTCCAGCAGGCGGGAGGTCATCACATGGTTCTCGCCGCTCAACAACTCGTCGAGCAGCGGCTGGAAGTTCTTCTTGGTGCTGTTCAAGATGGACTCCCTGAACCAGCCGTTGAGGACTAGGGGCACCATGACCTTACCCAGCATCCTCAGCGCCACGGCCTTCAACCCTGAGTTGGGGGAACCTTTCTTGAAGCACTCCGGAGCCTTGCGTGACAGTACGATGGTGTTGGCGAACAGCCCGGCCTGCATATACCCGACTACAGACGTGCGGCGCCACTCCTTCAAGAACTCCGTGAAGTCGTAGCCCACCACAGGTGCTCCCAGGGCGGTGGTGGCGGCCGTGAAGGTGCTGTGGTACCTGAAGTGTAGTGAGCTTGTAAATATTTACCGTATTTAGAGAACAGGAGAAAAAAGAGCCCGCAACACGCAGCTCCAAATATATAGGCGACAGGAAAAGAAGCCGAACAGTAAGGTTAATTAATTTTGAGGCGTTCCTCTCTTGAGAGGCTCCACGCTGTAGGGATGAGAAAATACAGGTTCTAGAATTTCCCAATGAAAGGGATGAAATAATGAAGGTACTGCCTGGCATACATTCCAAAATTTTGGTGCTAGGTTATGCTGAAAGATGAGTGAGATCAGAGCCAGCAGTTTGCCGGGCAGCGGCAAACACACTGTAGTACATTCACAGCGCAGCAAGCTAGTAAGGGTAACATGTATGAGCTCTGCCAGTCACTAGATTAACTTACACATCAGCTTGTCAGCAATCGCAAGAATTAGCGTAAACTAACCCAGGTATGAAGCACCCCATGCACGGTTGTTGACAAGTATAATTCAGCAAGCGATGGGTGAGTGACTCGTGTGTGGGCGAGGCGTTCAGGACGATGCAAGTTCGTGTCCCGCCCGCCGCTACAAACAAGCTAGAGGTATTTTAGCCATCGCCGAGTGGCTTAATACTATCCACATGCTGTCCTGAAGACCACCCATCAACCCGAACTCTAGATTCTTTTTAAAAGAGGATCAGTGATAAACTTCGGGGGGCAGCATGAGCTGAGCAAGATGGCGCCACTATAAACACTTGCCTGCGCCATAACGGGTTGGGGTCGACCACCAGGCCCCCATAAAGCCTACCGGATCCATAAGCGAAACGTAAAAAGAAAAAGAAACTCTAGACGAAGTGTATATGGAACCCTGTAAGTTGTTAACTTAACCTCATTATATTTTTACAATAGCTCCAAAAACTCGTTGTATTTTCTAGCCTAAACTTTTTGAGATCAACAACGTTACATATTAAGATGTGCGAGTTTGGCGAATCACAACTTCATAAGTCATATGTATTACGAAAGTCATCGTTCACTCCGTGTACTAACTGTTTTTGAAAATATACAACTGCATAATAGCAAACTAGAATAAGCGTAACCTAACCAAATCAGAAAGCAGCACACAATTTATCTATCTACAGCGCAGCAAACCAAGCACTACCGCACCTCTGGAGGACTTCCTGCAGGTGTTGTTGACGCAGGGAGCGAGTAGTGCAGTTGAAGACCAGTTGGTGAAGGTCGAAGATTGGGTTCCCCCAGCGTACAAGACCCCAGTCGATAAGCATAAGGTCCTGCGGTGTCTTAGCCTTCACGCTGGTGCTGGTTGTCTCGTGACTGAACATGAGGTTGTTAGTCCAGTAATCCGCATGCACGAGACACAGGACGGGGTTCTTGGGGTTGTCCTTCTTCATAGCCTCCAGCATCCTTGCCTTGATATTCTCCTGGTTGTCTCTGAACTTTTCAACGATGGGGGCAAACTCGGGGCGTTGGCTGGCCATCTGCACCACGAAGTCAATCATCACGAACATGAAGCCAGTGAAGAAATTAAACAGCCTCTCATCCGGCAGGAATGAAGGGTAGTGGCTCAGGAAGTTGTTGGTCTTGTGGAAGGCGTGGGAAAGGGCGTGCAGACGTGCCACACGGTCAGTCGCCATGAGCACGTGTGGAAGATCCAGCCCCTCCATCTTGTCCTGTGTGGTGTACCTTTGAGGGGGAGGAGGAGTGGTTACAGTGCGGGTGGTGAGGGTGGTGCTGCCGTGGTGGTAAGGAAGATGGCAGTGTCATAGAGCTGTTTTCAAACCTCATATAGGTTAGGTTAGGTTAAGTTAATCTTCGTCAACAATAATCTGGTTGATTTGTCCTTTTGACCCGTTTTTCAAGGCGTGTCTAGTTTGTTTTGTTGATTTTTTTTAAACAATTTTTTACGACTGAGTTTGTAATATGTCAACTTAACTGTGAAAATTCAACATTTCTGTGCCTTTTTTTTTCAAAGTAAAGGAAGGAGCTCAAGGGAAAAATATAATTGAAAAAATAAGCCCGCTAATCACTGCATCTTTAAAAAGGTGTAACGGTTATTGCCCAAAGCTTTCGATAGAGTCTGGCACAACTCTTTGCTTTCTAAACTTCCCTCCTACGGGTCCTTTCCTTCTCTCTGTTCCTTTATCTCCATTTTCCTTTCCGGCCGTGGTGTCCCACAGGGCTCTCTCTGTCCTATCACCCACTCTTCCTGTTATTCATCAATGATCTTCTTTCCATGACAAACTGTCCTATCCACTCATACGCTGACGACTCCAATCTGCTTTATTCAACTTCTTTCAACGCATTGCAAGACTCTAGACTGGCTGCAGAACGCTTAACCTCAGACCTTGCTATCATTTCCGATTGGGTAAAAGGAACCTTGTGTCCTTCAATGCCTCAAAACCCCAATTTCTCCACCTATCAACTCGACAAAATCTTTCAAACACCTATCCCCTATTCTTCGACAATTCTCAGCTGTCACCTTCTTCAACACTAAACATCCTTGGACTATCCTTAGCTCAAAATTTAAACTGGAAACTTCACATCTCCTCTCTCACTAAATCAGCTTCCTCGACGTTGGGCGTTCTGTATCGTCTCCGCAGTTCTTCTTCCCCGCACAAATGCTTTCCATTGTCCGCCCTCGTATGGAGTAATATTGGAGTAGGCATCTCACGTGTGGGGGGGGCTCCACTCACACAGCTCTCCTGGACAGAGTGGAATTTAAGGCTCTTCGTCTCATTAGCTCCCCTCCTCTTATACTGACAACCTTCTACCTCTAAAATTCCACCGCCATGTTGCCTCTCTTTCTGTCTCCTATCGATATTTTCATGCTGACTGCTCTTCAGAACTTGCTAACTGTATGCCTCCCCCGCTCCCGCGGCCCCGCTGCACTCGACTTTCTACTCGCTCATCCCTATACTGTCCAAACCCCTTATGCAAGAGTTAACCAGCATCTCCATTCTTTCATCCTCTTCACTGATAAACTCTGGAACAGCCTTCCTTTGTCTGTATTTCCTCCTGCCTATGACCTGACTTCTTTCAACAAGAGTGCATCAAGACACCTCTCCACCCGAAATTGACCTCTCTTTTGGCCACTCTATACTTTTCGCTATATGGGAGCAACAGTTAGCGTTTTTTTTTTTTTTTATACATCTTCTTTTTGTTACCCTTGAGTTGCTTCTGTGCTGTAAAAAAAAAAGGAGAGGTCATTTTCGTGTGGAGAGATGTCTCGATACTCTCCTCTCGAAAGAGTTCAAGTCGTAGGCAGGAGGAAATACAGACGGAGGGAGACTGCTACAGAGTTTCCCAGAGTAAGAGATGAAAGGATGAAGATGCTGCTTAATCCTTGCTTAAGGGATTTGGACAGTATAGGGATGAGTTAAAGTAGAAAGTCGAGTGCAGCCCACACACACACACACACGTGAGATGCATACTCCATACGAGGGCTAACAAGGCCCCTGTATATGAATAGCGTCTGGGAGGGAGAAAAGAACTGTCGGAGACGATACAAAACGTCCAACCTCGAGGAAGCTGATTTAGTAAGAGGAGATACCGACTTGGCTTTCAATTAAAATTTTGATTTATAGATTGACCAAGGATGTTTAGTGTAGAAGAAGGAGCTGACAGCTGAGTGTTATCGAACAGTAATTGGGGATAAGTGTTTGGAGAAACTGAGTTTTTAAGACGTTGAAGAACACCAAGATCCTGCTGCCCCATTTATAAATGATAGCAAAATCTGAGGTTAAGCGTTCTGCAGCCTCCAGTTTAGTCGTAATTATTATTGGAAGGGTCTTCTGTTGAAAGAAGTTGAATAATGCAGAGTAGAGTCATCGGCGTACGAGTGGATAGGACAGTTTGTTTTGGAAAAATCATTAGGTACCGAACAACAGAGAGAGAGAGAGAGAGAGAGAGAGAGAGAGAGAGAGAGAGAGAGAGAGAGAGAGAGAGAGAGAGAGAGAGAGAGAGAGAGAGAGAGAGAGAGAGAGAGAGAGAGAGAACCCGTGGGAGGGTAGTCTAGAAAACAAAGATTCGTGTCAACAACAAACTACCTCCCGCAAATGAAAGTGAAACAAACAAACAAAGTAGTCACAGAACTGTTCATGAATATTGATACCACGTTTAAAAAATGTGGTGAAAGTCGCGGTGGAGATAATGTATAGTGATGGTGTTATATAGGTGGGGGTGATGATAGTAGTGGTGAGTGTGGTGTTTTAGGTGGTGAAGGGGAGGGTTTAAAGGGTGTGGAGATGATGGAGGTGGCGGTGATGATGGCAAGAGGGGAGTTTTGTGCCTACACACACACACACACACACACACACACACACACACACACACACACACACACACACACACACACACACACACACACACACACACACACAACCCCCCTTCCTTTAACTATACAACCCCTCCCCTTCCCCTGACAACCCAAACACAAACACATCGCGCCCAAACACTCACAAACATACTCCACAGATGTTGCGCCGACTAAACGAAACTTTCCAACTTTCCACAAACATACTCACCCCAATACACTAACATCCTGCATCACCACCACGTATTCGTTGTAGGTGCAGACGCCGTACACGAATTCAGGTACAAGAACTTTATACCTGTCGAGCGCCTCTCCCTCCTCCCCTTTCTCTCTCAACACCTGTTCCTGCCAAGCGTTCAGGTGTGTCATTACGTCCGAGTAGATGAGCAGCTCGTTCAGGTCCATGTTGATATACTTGGCATACTCTTGGTCAAACTCACTACCTTTGTTAAATTTGGCAACCAGATTGTATTCCTTGGTTGAGGTGGTGGTGGGGGAGGAGGCAGTGGTTGTGGTTGTGGTGGTGTGGTTGTTGGTGTCTGATATGGAGTTATTTTCCTGCGTTTTCTCCTCCTTGTTTTTGCTCTCTTGGTTCTTCCTCTCCTTTCCTGTCTCTTTATCCTCCTCCTTTTCGTCCCTAATCCTCCCTGTCAGCTCCACCTCCACCCAAATTTTGAGCAGCTCTGAGGCAACGTTCTCCCCCGGCTTCGTACCTGCGGAGATGAATATGTGAGAGGAGGAGGAGGAGGAGGAGGAGGAGGAAGATGCTGCTGGAGATGAGAGGAGGAGGAGGAGGAGGAGGAGGAGGAGCAGCAACAACGAATGGAGAAAAAAAAATATATACAAAAAAGTAGTTACCTCCAATAATATTATAAACGAAAAAATGAAAAATAAGTAGGAAAGAAGGAAAGGCAAAGAAACAGCCTCTCGATAAATAAAGCCTTGAAAGAACGGCAATAAAAACAAGAACAAGAACAAGAACAAGAACACGAAACAGGGAAAAAAAATGACAATGAAGTAGAAGGAAAAAAAATACGAAGATGAAGAAATAGCCGACAAGAAGAATAAGGATAAAAGGAATGTGAAAATGGAGGAAAAATAGAAGAATAAGGAAAGTAAAGATAAAGATAAAAGGAGAAGAAAGAAGAGACGAAGGGAAAAGAAAACTATCAAAGGAGAAAATCAAAATCTTAAAACAACAAAACAAGAAGAAGAAAAAAGGTGAGAAATAGAAGAAGGAAGAAGACAGAAAAAAAACCGAATTGCGACAAGAAGACTAAGAAAAAAAAGAACAAAAAACAAACAAACAAAATCAAATGAGAATGTAAATTAAACAAAACAAACAAACACACCTCACTTCCCTCCTCCCTTCCTTCCCTTCCTCCTCCCTCCTCCTCCTCCCTCCTCCTTCCTCCCCTCCCTTCTCCCCTCCTCTCCCTTCCTTCCCTTCCCTCCCTCCCTTCCTCCCTCCTCCCTTCCCTCCCTTCCCTTCCCTTCACTTCCTCCTCCCTCCCTCTCCTCCCCTGTGTTTACCTGTCCCCGCTCACCTGCTCTGACGCTGTGGTTAATGACCTTGACCTCAGCCTGGGGGTCACGGCGCCTCTCGTAACAGGTCAACATGTACTGTAGCCACGCCTCGGTGATCTCGGCTCCAAACCTCGGCGTCTGCACCCCTCCTGACGCCATGTTGTTGTTGTTGTTGTTGTTGTTGTTGTCGGTGGTGGTGGTGGTGGTGTTTGGGAAAAATAGTTCGTGATGTGAAAATGGAAAAAGAAAAGAAAAAAGGAAAGCGAAGATAAAGATAAAAGGAGAAGAAAGAAGAGAGGAAGGAAGAGGAGAAGAAGAAGAGTAGAGAGGAGAGGATAAAAAAGAGAGGAAGAAAGAGGAGGAGAAGGAGAAAGAGAATAAGTGAAAGGAGGAAGGAGAAGAGTGGGGAAAGGAGGGGAAAGAAGGGAAGTTTTATATGTTGTTGTTGTTGTTTTTGTTGTTATGTGTCTTTCCTCTCGTTTTCTTCTTGTCTTCCTCTCCTCTTGGACGTGGAGGTAGTAACTGCTTCTTTTCCTCCTCCCTTCTTCTCCTGTCTTCTTTTCTTCTTTTTCAATATATATTTTTGGGGAACCACTTTTTTGTATATATGTTTCCTTCTTTTAGTTGTTGCTTTTCTTTTTTTTTTACTTATTTTCTTCTTCCTCCTTTTTCTTGGTCCTTTCTCCCGATCGTCTTCTTTTTATTCCTTTGTCCTTTTCCTTGTTTACTTCATTTTCCTTTTTATATTTTCTGGTGGCTCATGATTCCTTTATTCTTTCCTTTTCTCTTCCTCCTTTTCTTCCTTCCTTCCTTCCTTTATCCTTTCCCTTTCTCTTCCTACCTTTCTTTTTTCCTTCCTTCCTTTTGTTGTCTCCTTCAGTACCTGGGGAAGATAATTAGTGATGAGAACATTGAAAAAGGAAAAGAGAAGAAATGTGAAAATGAATATGAAAGAGAAGAGATGAAGAAAAATAAGAGGCGGAAAAGACAGGAAAAGAGGAAAGAGAAGAGTGGAGAAAAGAGGAATAGCAGGAAAGCGAGAAAGAAAGAGATATTGACGTAGATTTACCTTGAGTTTCAGACCAGAGAGAGAGAGAGAGAGAGAGAGAGAGAGAGAGAGAGAGAGAGAGAGAGAGAGCGCATTCTTTCCTCATGGGACAGAACTAACTCACACCGGTTCAGTTCAGGCTGCATTACGCATTCTACTCTTTTTTTGCTCCTCTCTCTTTTTTCCTTGTGGCATTTCCTTCCCGGTTATTCCAGGTGCAAGGGGAATTTCTCTCCCTCTCTCTCTCTCTCTCTCTCTCTCTCTCTCTCTCTCTCTCTCTCTCTCGCTATACACCCATCGAGAGAGAGAGAGAGAGAGAGAGAGAGAGAGAGAGAGAGAGAGAGAGAGAGAGAGAGAGAGAGAGAGAGAGAGAGAGAGAGAGAGAGAGAGAGAGAGAGTTCAATTGCAATATGTAAGATGTAAAAATAAATAAATAAAGAGAGAGAGAGAGAGAGAGAGAGAGAGAGAGAGAGAGAGAGAGAGAGAGAGAGAGAGAGAGAGAGAGAGAGAGAGAGAGTCATCAGTGAGGTCAATCGCTGTCTTTACCCACGCAGCAGCAGTAGCAGGTATAGATGACACGAAATATTGAGAAGCGGAAAGCAGGGAAAGATGTCGAGGAAAAGTAGAGCCCCTGGAAGCCTGACTCGGGTGGTGGGAGTTGGTGCATGGTGGTGGCGGAGCAAGGTCTACGAGAGGGCTGAGGCCTACTAGGCGTGGCGACTGGCCAGAACCGCTAGACAGATGTAGCTCTTATAACAGGCGGTGTGGAGGTTGAGATTTTGGGCTAAGGATAGTCCAAGGATATTTAGTGTTGAAGAAAGTGACAGCTGAGTGTTATCGAAGAATAGGGGTAGGTGTTTGGAAGATTGTGTCGAGTTGATAGGCAGGGAAATTGGGTTTTTGAGGCATTAAAAGGCGCAAGGTTCCTTTTACCCCAATCGGAAATGATAACAAGGTCTGAGGTTAAGCGTTCTGCAGCCTTCAGTCTTGAGTCATGTACTTCCTGTTGGGATGGCCTTCTGTTGAAAGAAGTTGAATAATGCAGAGTGGAGTCATCAGCGTATGAGTGGATAGGACAGTTTGATATGGAAAGAAGATCACTGATGAATAACAAGAAGATAGTGGGTGATAGGACAAAGCCCTGTGGAACACCACTGATGATAGGTTTAGGTGAAGAGCAGTGACCGTCTACCACAACGGAGATAGAACGGCCGGAGAGGAAACTGGAGATAAAGGAACATATATATATATATATATATATATATATATATATATATATATATATATATATATATATATATATATATATATATATATATATATATATATATATATATATATATATATATATATATATATATATATATATATATATATATATATATATATATATATATATATATATATATATATATATATATATATATATATATATATATATATATATATATATATATATATATTTTTTTTTTTTCCTCTTTTTCATTATCTTCTGGGTATTTTGTCCATGAGGGAGGTTGTCCTAGGGAGGTTTGTCCTAAGGGAGATTTATCCTCCGGGGGTTTGTCCAACATTTTTTCCTGTCGGCAGAACCTTGTCATTGCTGCAGCGTGTGAGCCACCAATTCTTTCCTCCTTCAGCGCAGACATACACCCGCCCCCCCAACTCCTGCTCTTCCTCCTTCTCCTGGTTTTTAGCCCCAGGCATCGTGGCGGACTTGTTCCTCTACCACCCTCTCTTCCCCCCTCCCACCCTTGACTTAAAAGCCCTTACGCTGCCTACCTTGCTTGCTTCACTGTTACTTGCGTCATCTTTCTCGTTCTTCCAAGTAATAAACTACTACTACTACTACTACTACTACTGCTACTACTACTACTACTACTACTACTACTACTGCTACTACTACTACTACTACTACTACTACTACTACTACATCTCCGTGTGTCCTTGTATATGTGCTACAAGTAAGGTATATACTCTCCAAATTAACTTGCATGCTGCATCCTGTTTCTTAACTAATTTTTTACATTATTCATTTGGGAAACTACTCGTGCTGCGGAGGCATTGGTCATTGCGAGAGCTAGCAGAGACAAAGCAAACCTCACTGTATCCCGAAAATTTTGTTCTCCTGTGAATCTAACCCCACCTAATATCACTGTCCATGAATTTATCAAATCTATTTTTTAATGTGACAAGTGTATTGGCACTCACATGACTGCTAAGCCTGTTCCACTCATCTACCACTCTGTTAGTAAACCAATTTTTGCCTATGTCCCTGTTGAATCTGAATTTATCCAGATCAACCCATTACTGCGTATCCTACCCGGTTCTCTTACCAGGAGAACCTTATGAATATCCCCCTTATTAAAGCCCTTCATCCATTTATAAACCTCGATCATGTCTCCTCGCACCTTTCGCCTTTCTAGAGAATGCATGTATAACTGTTTGAGTCTTTCCTCGTATGGCAAGTTTCTTAACCCTTGAATCATCTTAGTCATCCTCCTCTGCACCGATTCTAACAATTTGATATCCATTCTATAGTAAGGTGACCAGAACTGAACCGCATAAGCAAGATGGGGTCTAACTAATGCTAAATATAGCTTGAAGAAGACTTTGGTGCTTCTATTGCTTACGCTCCTTGAAATAAAACCCAGTACCCTGTTTGCTCGATTTCTAGCTTAAATGCATTGTGCCCTTGGACGGAGATGAGAGCTCACTAAGACCCCTAAATCCCTCTCGCACACAGAACTGCTTATGGGAGTGTCATTTAAGCAATAGTTATGTGAGGGGTTGTTCCTACCTACACTCAGAATACTGCACTTCCTTACATTGAACTCCATCTGCCATTTATCTGCCCAATCATACAATCTGTTTAGTTCATCCTGGAGAATACTAGCGTCCTGATCCGACTCAATTACTCTACCGATCTTGGTATCATCAGCAAACTTACTAACATCACCACTAATACCTGTATCTAAGTCATTGATATAAATGATGAACAATAGTGGACCTAATACCGAACCTTGTGGGACCCCACTCGTAACACATCCCCAGTCAGATCTTTGACCATTGATTTGCAGCCTTTGCTTCCTATTGCTAAGCCACGCCTTGACCCTGTTCAAAACTTTACCCTCTACTCCGTGAGCCTGTAATTTAAGCAACAGTAGGTGCTGAGGAACTTTGTCAAACGCTTTACTAAAATCAATATAAATTACATCATGATTTTCATCTCTGTCTACCGTCCCAAATACTTTATTGTAGAAGGACAAGAGATTGGTGAGGCATGACCTACCTTTCGTGAACTCATGCTGCGAGTCGTGAATTCAGCTATGTTTCTCTAGATGCTCCCGAATGTTCCTGGCTATTATGGACTCCAGCATCTTGCCTATAACTGACGTTAAGCTAATTGGGCGATAGTTGGAAGCAGCTGACCTGTCTCCCTTTTTGAAAATAGGCGTCACATTAGCTACTTTCCATAGGCTGGGCACGTAACCAGTATTTACCAACATCTTAAAGATCACGTCTTATCACCTTTCTCCACAAGTGCTTTTATTTCTTTATTTATCTATCTCTCCATAAACACTCGTGCGCGGAGTCAAGGACGCCCACAGTATGACGCGTTGCCTCGATGTTTCACTCCGTCTCTTATCACAGTTCGCCTCGCTGACTGTGAAATACGGTTACACGAATTCAGCTTCAGGTATCCCCAAATAGCCACAGTTCATCGTCCACAGGTTCCCCAAATAGCCACACTTCATCGTCCACAGGTTCCCCAAATAGCCACAGTTCACCGTCCCCAAGTTCCCCAAATAGCCACAGTTCATCGTCCCCAAATACCCCAAATCGCCACAGTTCACCGTCCCCAGGTTCCCCAAATAGCCACAGTTCATCGTCCCCAGGTTCCCCAAATAGCCACAGTTCACCGTCCCCAGGTTCCCCAAATAGCCACAGTTCACCGTCCCCAGGTTCCCCAAATAGCCACAGTTCACCGTCCCAGGTTCCCCAAATAGCCACAGTTCACCGTCCCCAGGTTCCCCAAATAGCCACAGTTCATCGTCCCCAAGTTCCCCAAATAGCCACAGTTCATCGTCCCCAGGTTCCCCAAATAGCCACAGTTCATCGTCCCCAGGTTCCCCAAATAGCCACAGTTCATCGTCCCCAAGTTCCCCAAATAGCCACAGTTCATCGTCCCCAGGTTCCCCAAATAGCCACAGTTCATCGTCCCCAAGTTCCCCAAATAGCCACAGTTCATCGTCCCCAGGTTCCCCAAATAGCCACAGTTCATCGTCCCCAAGTTCCCCAAATAGCCACAGTTCACCGTCCACAGGTTCCCCAAATAGCCACAGTTCATCATCCCCAGGTTCCCCAAATAGCCACAGTTCACCGTCCCAGGTTCCCCAAATAGCCACAGTTCACCGTCCCAGGTTCCCAAATAGCCACAGTTCACCGTCCCAGGTTCCCCAAATAGCCACAGTTCACCGTCCCAGGTTCCCCAAATAGCCACAGTTCACCGTCCCAGGTTCCCCAAATAGCCACAGTTCACCGTCCCAGGTTCCCCAAATAGCCACAGTTCACCGTCCCCAGGTTCCCCAAATAGCCACAGTTCACCGTCCCCAGGTTCCCCAAATAGCCACAGTTCACCGTCCCCAGGTTCCCCAAATAGCCACAGTTCACCGTCCCCAGGTTCCCCAAATAGCCACAGTTCACCGTCCCAGGTTCCCCAAATCGCCACAGTTCACCGTCCCAGGTTCCCCAAATAGCCACACTTCATCGTCCCCAGGTTCCCCAAATAGCCACAGTTCACCGTCCCCAGGTTCCCCAAATAGCCACAGTTCACCGTCCCAGGTTCCCCAAATAGCCACAGTTCACCGTCCCCAGGTTCCCCAAATAGCCACACTTCATCGTCCACAGGTTCCCCAAATAGCCACAGTTCACCGTCCCCAGGTTCCCCAAATAGCCACAGTTCACCGTCCCAGGTTCCCCAAATAGCCACACTTCATCGTCCACAGGTTCCCCAAATAGCCACAGTTCACCGTCCCCAGGTTCCCCAAATAGCCACAGTTCACCGTCCCAGGTTCCCCAAATAGCCACACTTCATCGTCCACAGGTTCCCCAAATAGCCACAGTTCACCGTCCCCAGGTTCCCCAAATAGCCACAGTTCACCGTCCCAGGTTCCCCAAATAGCCACAGTTCACCGTCCCCAAGTTCCCCAAATAGCCACAGTTCACCGTCCACGGGGTTCCCCAAATAGCCACAGTTCACCGTCCCCAAATACCCCAAATAGCTACAGTTTAGCCCTCAATTTGCCACAGTCACTGACACTGGGCTCATGTCACTGGGTATTAGGTTTTTGCTGCCACTGAAGATCCAATATGACGTAATGAGCTCAAATGCCACACGCAGCCTTATCGTGTGTCCCCCACTTTAGTATTGCGTAAGGAAAAACAACAGGCTTATGTATGCACTAACTTTATGGCTCGCCTTTACCTTTCTCTATTTAGGATTTACACCCAGTCAAACACACTCCAGGATAGACACGTTTGTATACCTCACAAATACACTGTACTAGAAATGATTTAAATACAAGACGTTTTTACCTTGTGTCTGAAGCGTACTGTTGTTGTCTGGTGAGCTTCGTAAGGAGTCTCGCTCTCAATGGTTAGTTTTATCATTAGTCTTATCTGTTCACAACGTTATCACTCAGGTTCGCAGATAATATATTTTACCATAGTCACCCATACAAAAATCGCATTTGCTTTTTAGAGAGAACGACAAATTAGGGGTAGACTTAAGAAAACAAAACCCATGGAAGAGCTCGTTTAGAGGGAAAGATGAGACGCACCGCCAAGATGTGGGCCGTGGGGATGACATTTTCATTGACAGACTTCACTTCAAGACAAATCAGCCGCCAGATTTCACCTCTCCTTTGAGACTATCCATATTCTATTCATCGTTATATATCTATATCTATCTATCTATTTACATATCTACCTATCAATCTATATCTATCTGTAGGTAGAGAAGACAGAAGGGGGAGTGGGGGAGATGCGTTAAGGAGAGATGCTCAGGGGGAGGGACGGGGGATGGGGGAATGAAGGAGAGAGAGAGAGAGAGAGAGAGAGAGAGAGAGAGAGAGAGAGAGAGAGAGAGAGAGAGAGAAAATTAATTAAAGATAGCTATTATGATTATTAGATATGTTGGAATTGATTGTAATAATTGTAATAATGATTATGATACTACTACTACTACTACTACTACTACTACTACTACTACTACTACTACTACTACTACTACTATGCCATCACTATTACCTCTTCTCCTACAGCTGCTAGAATACAAAAAAAATGTGGACGGCAATAATAACCTTCCAGCACTTTAATATTACTTTGTCAGTGTCGTGCTCTGGAAAACCAATAGAGGTATGCTTTAATTATGACGTCACTTATATCTGTCTCTCCTTTTTAATCGAGCATCCAACACAGGCGCCGATTATTGTCAGAGAGCCGATCCGTGAGGGAGAATAATTGAGGAGGAATATATAGAAAAAGTGTGTTAGGTGGATAAATGTAAGAAGCGCCCCCCCTCACACACACACACAAAAAGAGATGTTAGAATACGTGAGGGAAAATAATATAGGAAGAAAATGTTGGAGAAATGTTTTGAGTGTAGGGAAATGTAATATGCCCCTCCACCCAAAAAAAAAAGAGAGATAAGTTAAAATACGTGAGGGAAAATAATATAGGAAGAAAATGTTGGAGAAATGTTTTGAGTGTAGGGAAATGTAAAATGCCCCTCCCCCCAAAAAATCGCGAGGAAAAATAAAATGGGAAGAAAAATGTAGGAAAATATTTAGGGAGGAAAGAAATGTAGTGAAAAAAGTATAGAGAACTGTAAAATTATAAACAAAAGATCAGTTCACTAATCAAAAAAAATATTGGGGGTAGAGACATGTAGAAAACTAATAAAATAAGAAAGAGTTTAGCTAAAGAATAAAGGAATGTGTTGTGAGAAATGTAGTAAAATAAAAAAAGAGATAGGTTAAAAAAAATGTATTGGAAGTAGAGCGATGTAATAAAATAAGAAAGATGAATTGCGAAGAGGTATTGAGTGGAGAGAAATGTAGTGAAATAAAAGAGAAAAGTAAAAAAAATGTATTGGAAGCAGAGGAATGAATGTGGTAAAATAAAAAAAAGATAAAAAATGAATTGGAAGGAGAAAAAAGTAAATTAAAAAGTGAAAAAGCAATTATTGGAAGCAGAGAAAAATGGTAAAGTAAAAAAAAAGATAAAAAATAAATTGGAAGTAGAAAAAAAGTAAATTAAAAAGTGAAAAAAATAAATTAGATTATTGGAAGCAGAGAAATGTGGTAAAAAAAAAGAATGATAAAAGATGAGTTGTAAGTGGAAAAAAATAATTAAAAAGTGAAAAAAGTAATTATTGGTAGTAGAGAAATGAAGTAAAATGAAAAAAAAGAAGTTCAGATAAAAAGATGAATTGGAAGTGAAAAAAAAATAAAAAGTGTAAAAGTACTAATTATTGGCAGTTGAGAAATGACGAAAGTGAAAAAAAAAGAAGTTAAAATAAACGGAAGTTCAAAAAAAGTGAAAAAGTACTAATTATTGGGAGTAGAGAAATGACGAAAGTGAAAAAAAAGAAGTTAAAATAAACGGAAGTTCCAAAAAAGTGAAAAAGTACTAATTATTGGCAGTAGAGAAATGACGAAAGTGAAAAAAGAAGTTAAAATAAACGGAAGTTCAAAAACAGTGAAAAAAGTACTAATTATTGGGAGTAGAGAAATGATGTAAAGTTAAAAAAGAAGAAGTTAAATATATAAGTCGAGGAGTGAATTGCATAAAAAGTACAGGAGCAGATTTTAATTTTTATTTTATTTTATTTGTTTTGTCCATTTCAGATTTTTTTTTTTCATCGTCCATATTTTTTCATTGCGGCATTTTTGAATTACCCACCTGAGCTTTTTCACTACTCTTTATTAGATAATTATATTGCCTCGGTAAGAAACTTTTTTATATTCAATACGAGTCTTTTAATATACATATCCGACCCTTTGTTAAATTCATTACCGTTTTTTTATATATTTTTATTTCATATTTTTTAATCAATTTCCGACATATCTTCAGTTAATTACCGACATTATTTTTCCTACTACTACTACTACTACTACTACTACTATAACAACACTACTACTATATCATCTCTTTTACCTCTACTTCTACAGCTGCTAGAATACAAAAAATGAGGACATCAATAATAATAATAATAATAATAATAATAATAATAATAATAATAATAATAATAATAATAATAATAATAATAATAATCTTCCAACTTTCTTATATTACTTTTCTATTTCAAGTCGGCCTTTTTCATTTTTGTCTCTTTGTTTTCTATATTATTCTATTTCATCTTTTATGTTTTCTATCTATCTAGTTATGTTCACTTCATCACCGACATTATTTTTTTCATGAACATTTTTTTGTTCATGTCAGCCTTTTCTCTCTTTATCTTTGTTTACAAGTTTCCTATTTCATCAGTTTTACATTTTCGATTCATCAATTCGTTCAACTCATTATTTTATCATTATAGACATTTTTTTTCCATTTCGGCATTTTTTGAGCTTTTTCTGTTTACATTTGTTTGCAGTTTCTCTATTTTATCGACTCTATGTTTTCGATTTAGCTATTCATATCCGACTCACTATCAACATTGCTTTTTCTTTGTGGGCGTTTTCTTTCTAATATTTATCTTCTTGCCGTGGACTCCCAGCAACACCGTAAGCAAAGCGTGAGGGGAAGCTTGAAGGAGAACATGGTCGGGTAAAACTGCGTCATTATAATACTAAAGAAGATAAGTGACGTGGATAGAAAAGATGATGAGGGAAAATAATGGTTAATAAAAGTCTATACCGAGAGAGAGAGAGAGAGCTGTCATTATGGGATCCTTGTCCTGTCGTTCTATCATTATCTCCCGTAATACTACCCTGAGAGAGAGAGAGAGAGAGAGAGAGAGAGAGAGAGAGAGAGAGTTGCTTTATTGGTATTCGAAGGTGAGTCAAGCGGGAAGTCAGTCATTCTCTCTCTCTCTCTCTCTCTCTCTCTCTCTCTCTCTCTCTCTCTCTCTCTCTCTCTCTCTCTCTTTATTTTTTTTGTATTTACACTATTACACAATATAGGAGTGCTACATAATTAGTTAAGTACAGCTTCATTACAGCCGCCTATCTTAAGGCCTGCCTTGTGTCTTCTCACCCACGTCGACCTGCCATTAGCCACTGGTGCGCACACTCGTTGAAGCCTTGCAGAGTCACGCCCTCAAGGTTCTACTGCGAGGCAAGGAGAGTGTTCCACAAGCCGACGTAGGTGTACAGGAACAGCCGCTGGTAGTGCCATGTCCTGCTGCGGGGCTGGAGCAGTTGTTCGGGGGCAGACGCTACTGCCCTAGTGGTGCCCAGGTTCCGGACCCCTGGGAAGGGGGGCGATAACAGCCAATACATAGAACACTGAGTTTTTGTCACTTATTTTCAACACTAATATTTCTATTTTCCTGGACATGGGCTGGGGTGGCTCTACTACCTGCACGTTCAGTGCGTCCTTGTAGCAGAAGGCCACGCCCCCGCCCTGGGTGGAGCGGTCTTTCCTCACCCAGGGGGATTACCCATTCACCCGAGCGTAATTGGCCGGCACACTATTGTCGAGAAAGGTCTCACACACGAACACCACATCCACTCGCTGTTTTAAAACACTGTGGGTTAGTTCCCCGATGTTGGTGTGGAACCCCCTGAGGTTGGCCGACACAATTTTAAGCTCACTAAGCACTGTACTGTGGACCCGGCGGCGAGTACCGGTAGGCGGCGCCATGGTGAGCTGGGTGCGTGGGTGGCAAGACTTGCAGGCAGGGCGGGTACACAGGTAGCTGTGGAGGCCCAGTCAGCTGTCGCTGAACACTGGAGTGGTGTGGCTGTGGGTTCCAGGCAACACTCCTGAGGGCGAACAGTGTTTCCTGGCTGCTCTGCCGGACTGCCTGAATAAGTTCCTGCTGCCTCCGGTCAGCAAGTCTCACGCTGCAGGTAGAGGCGGTAGAGGCGGTGTCTCTCTCTCTCTCTCTCTCTCTCTCTCTCTTTCTCTGCGAGGGTTCAAAGAATACGTTATGTGTGTATTTATATTCAAAATTAATAAAATAGAAAGAGACGAAAGAAAATTAGAAGGGAAGGAAGGGAGAAAGAAAGAAAGAAAGAAAGAAAAGAAAGAAAGAAAGGAAGGAAGGAATTTAGGAAGAGAAAGCGAGAAAGAAAAGAATGAAGAAATGAAAAAAGGAAATGAGTATGATTGGAAAGAAATGTTGATAAAAAAAGAAGAAAAAACAAAGGAAAATGAGGAAGGAAGAGACACTAAGGAAGAAAATTTGAAGTAAGAGAATTAGTAAGTAAGAAGGAAAGAAAAAAAAGAAAGAAGGAAGAAAGGAAGGAAAGGAGTGTAATTGAAAAGGAAGCAAAAAGAGGAAGATATGATTGGAAAAATAAGGAAAATAAATAAATAGGGAAAATAGGGAAATTCTCTCTCTCTCTCTCTCTCTCTCTCTCTCTCTCTCTCTCTCTCTCTCTCTCTCTCTCTCTCTCTCTCTCTCTCGCTGCATATTAATTACATGCCAAGGTTCTTTTTTTAGTATATCATTTTTTCCCCTTCAGCCGCCGCGCTGAAATATTAAATTATAATATGCGCGTAACACCTATTTACCTTAATTACCGAGTGGCTTACCCCTCCTTACCTGTACTTACGTTAATGACGGGCAGTACTTCCGTGAAAGACTTTTTTCTGATATTTTAATTACTTTATATACGTATTAAATATCGATACTAAAAATTAATGTAAATGTGATGTATTAATAAAATAGTGAATAAATAGATGAAAAATTGAATGAGTGAACAAGATACACATACCGAGCCTCGGAACGTGCGTGTTAACCGGGTGACCTGTCCCGCGGATTGTTACGATAAATGTGTTACAGCGAAGGGGAAGGATGGAGAAGCTGTCTACTTATGAGTGAGGTCGATCTGAAAGTGCTTGGTGTCTGTGCGATGACACTGCCGGCAGGCGGAGGAAAACAACACAGTTATACGCCGTGGAGTGAGAACAGGTGACACAGTGCACGAGTCGCTGTGATCGTGGACCCAGAGTGTGTCGCAAACGTGACATGTGGACGAATGCATACTGAGAATTTTGCTCCAGTTGCAATCCATG
>NW_026112322.1:70000-77500 GCF_024679095.1 Eriocheir sinensis | reverse complement strand
ACAGGAGACAGATAGAAGACAGCGCCGTGTACCTAACTGAGAAAATGACTTAATCTTACACTAAAGGAACAAGTATGAGAAGAAAACTATCCTAGACTATCATTGCAGCTGGCCAAACCTCCTCGGACGGTTCTGTGCTGTTGCTTCTTCTTCTTCTTTTTTTTTTTTTTTTTTTTTTTTTTTTAAAGCAGAGGAGTTAGCTCAAGGGCATAAAAAAGGTAACAAATGTGAAAAAATACAGGAAAAATACAGGAAAAATACAGGAAAAATACAGGACAAATACAGGAAAAATACAGGAAAAATACAGGACAAATACAGGAAAAATACAGGACAAATACAGGAAAAATACAGGAAAAATACAGGAAAATTACAGGACAAATACAGGACAAATACATGACAAATACATGACAAATACAGGACAAATACAGGACAAATACAGGAAAAATACAGGACAAATACAGGACAAATACAGGAAAAATACAGGACAAATACAGGACAAATACAGGACAAATACAGGACAAATACAGGAAAACAATTAGTGAAGTCTTGGTTCGCTAAAATGCTTATCTAAATGACGACGAATCTGTACACCGAGAGAGGGAGTTTGTTCCTTTGTTCGTGTTTGTAGACGAACGTTCAATTCATTCCGGGCATAACTTTTTTTTCTTTTTTACAACAAAGGAGACAGCTCAAGGACACAACAACAGGAAACAATAATAGAAAAAAGCCCGCTACTCGCTGCTCCTAAAAAGAAAGGAATCAAAAGAGGTGGCCGAAAGAGAGGTCAATTACCTGAGTTGTATTTTTTATTGCGTTGAGTCTGTTGATCACTTCTGTACTTACTATTGTACCTCGGCATGAAAGTTTGTTCTAATGGCGGATGAAGTTATTTGAAAATCCTGGACGGCATGACAAAAAAAAATCGTTTCGAAAAGTTTTTAATTCCCGTTTTGTATTATTTATTCTGTAATTTTATTTTAAAGAGTGAAAATGTCTCAATAAAGTATTTGTCAGCATTTCATACACACACACACACACACACACACACACATATCGAGTTTTGTTCCCCCGTTATTGATATACAAACAAGAAGAGACAGATGTGTGGGTGTGGGGGTGTGTGTTTGTGTGTTTGTGTGTGTTGAAAAGGCGTGGACATGGTAGGGCAGTGAATGGGACGAGGATGAGAAGGAGGAGGAGGAGAAGGAGGAAGAAGGGGAGGGAGAAAATGGAAGCAAAGAGAAAGAAGAGGAGGTCGAGGGAGGAAAGGGAAACATAGAGGAGAAGGAAGATGAGGAGGAGAGCAGATGACGTAGAAGACAATGGGGAGAGAGAGAAGGGAAGCACGGAGTAGGAGGTGCAGCAGCAGGAGGAGGAGGAGGAGGAGGGAGTGCCATCGGGGTGAACAAGCAGGGAGCGCGAAGGGCTGGCACGGAGGGACGAGGCGTAACAGGAGGTCAGTGTATTGCCGCCATTTGTCTTTGTTATTCTCCCGTGGCGGGGAAGAGGATGAAGCACAGAAGCAGGGAAACATGTAAGAACAGGCAACAGAAAGCATATCGGCTAGTAAGGAGTCTGCCTGGTTGGGTGATTTGGTCTTTTCGTCTGGCTTTTCATTGCTTAGTTGAATTTATACCATGGAGTTGTTTTTTGGGGGTTTGTTCATGGGTACAGTAGAGGAAATAGTTCAAAGGGAAAAAAAAGGAAACAATATTGAAAAAAAAAGCCCGGTTGCAAATATTAGCTTTTTATTGTTGTTAAGGTTTTCCATCTCTATATAAACGGGTCATATTTTCTACGAGATCCGCCGTATATATTTTTTTCTGCGGCAGAGTGTACTATTAACGGAATATATAACGTCTCACTCCTTTTTGTAGATGTATTTTTTGCGAGAGATTTTATGCCCCGTGAACAAAAAAACGGACATTAATTGTTCAGAGTTGCTTTAGTTTCAGTAATGGCCGTCACATCGGGTTTCTCCACTGCTATATAGCACTAAATTTATTAAGAGGAGGAGAGGGGGAGGAGGAGGAGGAGGAGGATATATAGAAGCACAAAATTTAGTAGGAAGAGAAGGATGGGAAAGAGGAAGATAAAATTAATGAAGAGGAGGTAGAGAATGAGGAAGAGGAGGAAGAGAAACTAGATGAAGAAGAAGAAGAAGACGAAGAAGAAGAAGAAGAGTAAAAGTAGAAGGAGGAGGAGGAGGAGGAGGAGGATATATAGAAGCACAACATTTAATAGGAAGAGAAGGAGGGGAAAGAGGAAGATAAAATTAATGAAGAGGAGGTAGAGAATGAGGAAGAAGAGGAAGATAAACTAGAAGAAGAAGAAGAAGAAGAAGAAGAAGAAGAAGAAGAAGAAGAAGAAGAAGAAGAAGAAAAAGAGTAGAAGTAGGAGTAGGGGTAGGAGTAGTAGAAGGAGGAGGAGGAGGAGGAGGAGGAGGAGGAGGAGGAGGAGGAGGAGGAGAAGGAATAGGTGGGAGAATAGAAGGAATAAATGGAAGAATGGAATATAATGAGAATGAAAAGAAGAAAGGAGGAAATGCAGGAGAAAAGAAGGAAAAAAAAGAAGGAAAGAAGAAAGAAAGAAAACGAAAGACTCAAAGAACCCAGAGAAAAAAGAAAATGGAGAAAGAAATGGAGGAAAAAGTGGAGGAGGATTAGGAAGTGGAGGAGGAAGAAGAAGAAGAAGAAGAAGAAGAGAAAGAAGAAGAAGGAAAGAAGAAAGAAAGAAAAAGAAAGACCCAAAGAACCCAAAGAAAGAAGAAAATGGAGAAAGAAATGGAGGAAGAAGTGGAGGAGGAAGAAGAAGAAGAAGAAGAAGAAGAAGAAGAAGAAGAAGAAGAAGAAGAAGGAAAGAAGAAAGAAAGAAAAAGAAAGACTCAAAGAACCCAAAGAAAGAAGAAAATGGAGAAAGAAATAGAGGAAGAAGTGGAGGAGGAGGAAGAAGAAGAAGAAAAAGAAGAAGAAGAAGAAGAAGAAGACAGGAGGAGAGAGAGAGAGAGAGAGAGAGAGAGAGAGAGAGAGAGAGAGAGAGAGAGAGAGAGAGAGAGAGAGAGAGAGAGAGAGAGAGAGAGAGAGAGAGTGTAGCCAAGGAGGAGATTGCGAGTGAGAAAGAAAAGTGTAATTTAGGCGAACACGCAATGAAGAGGAGGAGGAGGAGAAGAAGGAGGCGAAGGAGGAGGAGAAGGAGGAGGAAGAGGAGGAGGAGGAGGAGGCAAGACAAACAAGAAAAAAGGACAAGAAAAATATAGACAAAGCTTCGAAGTTTGTGTGTGTGTGTGTGTGTGTGTGTGTGTGTGTGTGTGTGTGTGAGTATAGCTTCGAAGTCTGTTTGCAGCATGCCTTGAGGAGGAGGAGGATGAGGAGGAGGAGGATGAGGAGGAGGAGGAGAAGATTTTACTGTACTTCATATTTTTTCTACATAACTATTTTTCGCGCCTCTGTGGTGGAGTGGTTAGCGTGCGTAGCTGCGAATCCACAGATGTGTGCAAACGCTATAGCTGCGCGTGGCTTCGGTGCTTATCTCCGATCCGTTGGCCCATTGAGTCTGCGTCAGTAACAACCTATTACCACTGAACACGGGCCACGGTTACCCCTGGCCCCCACTTATCGAAAATCGTGTAGGCCTATATAACTTACTTTACCTTCACATTCTATTTAATATACTGCTCAATATTTTCTGTTCTTTTTTTCATTCATGTATTCTTTTATTTAGTCCTTTGATGTCTTTTTTTTTTTGTTTGAGTTGGTTACATTTGTTTTGTCATGTTGTATATATTGTTTCTCTTTCTTGATCTCATTTATTTAGGTTTCACTGTTTCCCCTTCTGTTTTATCTCCCTTCGTTTTCTCCTTTCAGTCCGAGTTTTTCCTCATTTTCTTTTTCCCTTTTCTTCTTTCTTTGCTCCTCTCTGTTTTTTCTTCCCTGTTGAGAAGTTTCTATGTGTTGCCTTGGGAGAGTTTGAGGGAAGTTTGGGCGGAAAATCTGTCTTGTGTTGAGTTGCTTGTGTGCGTGTGCGCGCGTGTGTGTGTGTGTGTGTGTGTGTGTGTGTGTGTGTGTGTGTGTGTGTGTGTTTGATTTTTTGCCGTTACCTATATGCATATTACACACACACACACACACACACACACACACACACACACACACACACACACACACACATCGGTACTTAATTAGCATATAGGGGTGTGTTTAACGAGTCGGTAAGATAGATTAAATCGTTTGTTTGTTTCTTTGTTGATTTGCACTTCTACATCACTCATTCCTCCTCCTCCTCCTCCTCCTCCTCCTCCTCCTCCTCCTCCTTTTCCCCTGTTTCCATATTTGCCGATATCACAAAGGTGGTCGGAAAGGCCCTCACGGCTGCCGACTGTGAAATCATCCAGAAATATCGTCTTAAAAGTGTCAAGTGTTCTTCAGCCTGGACAAATGTAAAGTCGTGCATACACACAACATGGGTGAGAAGCCACTCCAAGTCTTACTTTGCTTAACACATTTTATTTTACGTTTCGCCTGTAGCGCCGGTAGGCTTTCTGGGTGGGGCCTAGTGGTCAGGCCCGGGTCTTATGGCGCAGGCGTGTTTATAGTGGTGCCACCCCTTGGTGCCACCTAGCATGGCTCATGCTGCCCCCTCGGAGTTCGTTTTTTATCCTCTTTTATAGAGAATCTAGAGTCCGGGTTGATAGATGGTCTTCAGGACAGCATGTGGGTAGTCTTAGGCCACTTGGCGATGACTGAAAAATTGCCAGCTTGTTTGTAGTGGCGGGCGGGACGCAAACCTGCGTCCTCCTGGACGCCACGCCCGCACGCTGACCACTCAGCCACCGCATCTCAAGGAAGTCAAATTTTGCTGATATCTTTGGATTAATCAGGGAATGTACAACTATTAGACGATTTTCAAGACTCGATAGGGTTAAACAATGTAGAGTTTTGTTTATACCAATATTTACAAAGCCTTCCTGTTTCCTTTTATCTAACACTTACTTAAATCCTTATTACCCAAAATCAGAAAGTGCCATCGGATCCAGGAGAATTTTATGTACGAAAAAGTAAGTTTCATTCTATAATTGATTTCATAGATGCCGAAAATATCGATAAGACGTTAAAAGCGGCATAAACATCAGCCGTAATGACTTTTTTTTTATCCTATCTGGTTTTGAAAATCGTGTTTTAGTTGTATAGTCACTGCCTAGTCCAATTGGTCCAATGTCAATAAAATTTGCCTATCTTGTGTAACGGATGGGCCAAGAAGTATCAATAGTTTCTGAACCTACGCCCGTGTTGGGCGTCCCACACAACCAATCAGCAATGTCCCTACTTACTCGGCCAGGAGCGAGGCGTTCAGCCAAGCGGATGGACCATAGTAGCGACAATTAAATCGCGGAGGCTGAGTGGTTAGCGTGCGGGTCTCGCGTCCTGGAGGACGTGGGTTCACGTCCTGCACGCCGCACAGCTTGGAGTGACCTAAGACGACCCACGTGCTGTCCTGAAGACCATCTATCAACTCGAACTCTAGATTCTCTCTAAAGAGAGAATCAGAGGTGTGCTCCGGGGGGCATCATGAACCAAGCAGGATGGCGCCACTATAAACACTTCCCTGCGCCATAACAGGCTAGGGCTGACCATCAGGCCCCGCCAAGAACAGCCATTAGCAGAAACAACAACAACAACAACAACAAAAAATAACTTTATAATGCTCTACGAGACAATCCTCATCACTAGTGCATAATGAGACCCATTAACCCACGTGTAACAAATTATCTGCTCTCTCTCTCTCTCTCTCTCTCTCTCTCTCTCTCTCTCTTCTTCTTCTTCTTTTTCTTCTTCTTCCTCCTCCTCCGCTTTCTCTTTTTCCCTGGACCAGAAAGTCTTGGTAAATACCCGAGATTAACCTTTAATTAGCTGATCGGTCACTAAGACTACCACACACAAGGTATTTTCTCTCCCAAGTCGGTTTTTCACAATTTTCGTTCAGCATCAGGCGAGAAACGTGTGCCAGTCCTGGACAGAAGACGCATGGCCTGATTTCTGGCCAGTTAACTTTGCCTTTGTGTTTACGGTCCAAAACGCGGCGTCCCTCCCTTCGCGCAGGCTCGGTATACTCAGAAAGGCTTACTGCACCGCGATACATCCATCCCTGCCAGCTGCTTCCCTTGCTGTATTCTTCCTCTGCTTGAGTATTGTGCGCCGGTGTGGTCCTCGGCTGTCGCTTGTCATTTGAACCTCCTTGATAGTTGCCCAATTGTTTATTCTTATATTTAGGGAAGCAGACCTGCACTGTGTATTCCACTTGAGATGTTGCCAACGGTAAGTAGCGGGCTTTTTTTTCATTATTTTTATTTTTATTTTTTTACGTCCTTGCACTGTCTCCTATGCTGTAAAAAAAAAAAAATAATAATACAATGCCATCGTTGCAGTGTCAGCAGCGTAATGTTATTGTTGTATTATTATTATTATTTTTTTTTACAGCAGAGGAGACAGTGCAAGGGCGTAAAAAAATAGAAAACAATAATGAAAAAAAAAAAAATCAAATGGAATACACAGTGCAGGTCTGCTTCCCTAAATATAAGAATACAACATTGAATTTCTCGAGAGTGCAGGGACGCACCACGAATGTTTCTGAAATGACTTAAACATCTTCCATGGGCCAAAAGGTGACTACGACGAAATTCGATACAAATCCTCAAGTACCTAAACAAGCTCAGTAGCACCGATCACTCCAAGGATTACTTTCAGCTGCGTACTAACACGAGAACTTGTAGTACCGGCTAGCCACTTCAAGCACGGTGGTATAATGCAGGATTTTTTTTATCATTTTGTAATAAACCGAGACTTCTGCAAGTGGAACAGCCTTTCTGCAGAGTGTGGTTAATGCAAAATGATCAACTTATTTATATCACATCGACAGCCACATTGTACCGAGGAAGGTAACTAGGAGAAGAAGAAGAAGAAGAAGAAGAAGAAGAAGAAGAAGAAGAAGAAAGAGGAGAAGGGGAAAGAGGAGGAGGAGGAATAGGAGGAAAAGAAGGAGGAGGAGGAGAAAACGAAGAAGAAAAAGAAGAAAAAGAAGAAAAAGATGGAGAAAAAGAAGAAAAAGAAGAGGAGGAAGGAGAAGAAAATCAGCAACACCAAAAGGAAGGAAGGAAGGAATGCAGTCATGTTCATCAATGATTTACTCCGTTCAGCGAGACATCGAAGTGCCCGCCGAATATGAACAATCACTAACACAGTCAGCTACCTTATGAACCATCATACCGTATGTTGCCTGCTCTTCCTTGCTTCTATGTTTCCATGCTCTCTCTCTCTCTCTTTTTTCTCTTCTTTTTTCTCTCTCTCTCTCTCTCCTCACACACACATGCCATTTGGCCTCCCACACTGAGGTACACCTGGTTGCACCTTTAATTAAACGAGAGAGAGAGAGAGAGAGAGAGAGAGAGAGAGAGAGAGAGGGGGAGAGGCAGATTCTCGTGCAATGTTGCTATGAATTTTACTTTCTA
>NW_026112322.1:42500-65000 GCF_024679095.1 Eriocheir sinensis | reverse complement strand
GAAACTTTTTATTCAAGAATAAAGATGTAATACTTCCGCTCTATAATAGTTTAGTCAGACCCCACTTGGAATATGCGGTACAGTTTTGGTCTCCCCACCATGCAAAGGACATTCCTAAATTAGAAAGTGTTCAGCGTCGGGCAACAAAAATGATCCCTTCCTTGCGCAACAAATCTTACGAAGAAAGGCTTTCCACCCTTAACATGTTCTCTCTTGAGAAACGTCGCCTCCGAGGAAAACTGATCGAATGTTTTAAAATACTTAATGGTTTCACGAATGTAGACAGAACGAAATTGTTTATGATCGATGACACTTTGCGAACGAGGAACAATGGCATAAAACTCAAATGTAGGCAAGTAAATTCAGACTGCACCAAATTTTTCTTCACCAACGTTGTAGTGCGAGAATGGAATAAGCTCCCACCTTTAGTGGTCCAGTGTAACACGATTGACTCCTTTAAAAACAAGCTCGACCGTCACTTTCTTCAAATTAATATTAACTAGGGTAGAAATGCAACGTTTTGGAGCCTTCTGATAAGTGTAGAATCACTTAGGTTTAAGGACAGACCACCTAGTCTGGACAATGGGGTCTGTGTGGTCTGATTTTCTATGTAAATATATGTAAATCTCTCTCTCTCTCTCTCTCTATGTAACTGTCCGTGGAGAGAGAGAGAGAGAGAGAGAGAGAGAGAGTGCGTGCGTGCATGTGTGAGTGAGTGAGTGAGTGAGTGAGTGTGTGTGTGTGTGTGTGTCATGGAATATATTACAATAAAGAGAAGAAATGGAAATAAGAGAAAAGATTAGAAATATAGAACTAGATGTAAACAAATGAAAAATGAGAGGAATAAAATAAATAATGGAAGGAAAAAGAAAAGATTGTATATAAGAAAAGGAAAGGAATACAGAGAGAAAGGAATTGAAGAAGGGATTTTTTTGCTACAGTAGAGGAAGCAGTTCAAGGGCACACAAAAAAAGAAAACAATAATGAAAAAGCCCGCTACTTAATAATGAAGAAACGATGAGAAGGGAGGAATGGTAATAACTGGTAGACAAATGATAAAAAAATATACTGGAAAAATAAAAAAAATAAGAAACTGCATTAAGAAAGTGAAGAAATAGTAAACGATGGAAGGATAGAAAGAAAAAAAGTGTAGATTGGACAAGAAGATGGAGAGAAAAGAACAGGAAGAAGGGAAATAATATAAGAACCACGAAGAGAAAGACAAAAAAAGAGAATTAGATTGCAGGAAACGAAGAAAAATAAGAACAGAGAGAATGTTAGGTTAGGGTAGGTTAGGTTAGGTATGGTTAGGTTAGGTTAGGTATGGTTAGGTTAGGTTAGGTTCAGGTTAGGGTAGGTTAGGTTAGGTATGGTTAGGTTAGGTTAGGTATGGTTAGGTTAGGTTAGGTTCAGGGTAGGTTAGGTTAGGTTAGGTTAGGTTAGGTTAGGTTAGGTTAGGTTAGGTAAGGTTAGGTAAGGTTAGGTTAGGTTAGGTAAGGTTAGGTTAGGTAAGGTTAGGTAAGGTTAGGTTAGGTTAGGTTAGGTTAGGTTAGGTTAGGTAAGGTTAGGTTAGGTAAGGTTAGGTTAGGTTAGGTAAGGTTAGGTTAGGTTAGGTTAGGTAAGGTTAGGTTAGGTTAGGTTAGGTAAGGCTAGGTAAGGTTCGGTAAGGTTAGATTATATTAGGTTAGGTAAAAAATGAAAGAACGACGAAAAATAAACAAAGAAAAAAAGATAAATAGAAGGAAGGCGAGAACGATGTAAAGGAAGACAGACAAACACACATAGAGCGAAGGAGGAAACAAACAAACAAACAAACAAACAAACAATCCTTGCACCAAACGAAAGGAAAAAGAGAGAGAAAGAAGAAAAAACGACAAAACGAGATCACAAACCCATCGAAAACAACACTAACATAAAAAAAAAAAATAGGTGAAAAAAGAAAAAGGAATGACCTGACCTGTTTTTTGAGAAGGTCAGGAATAATAGAAAAAGGTGATTGGCCAGTTGAAAAGGTGTCCGTCGCTGATTGGCTGGTCACTCAGGGGGGGGGGGAGGAGAGGGAGGTGGAGAAGGAGGAGGAGGAGGAAAAAGACGAAAAAATAAAGTTAATGATAATAGCTTCGTAAAGGTATGGGAATAGAAAAGAAAGGAAGAAAAAGGAGAAGAAGAAGGAATAGGAATAGTTGGAGGAGGAGGAGGAGGAGAAGGTGGAAGGTTAGTTAGCGAAGGAAGTAGAAAGAGAGGGGGTGGAGGAGAGGAGGAAGCCTTGCCGTACAAATAGAGAGCGAGGAGGAGAGAGAGGAAGGTAAAGAAGAGGAAACTGAGGAAGGGAAGGAGGGAGAGAGGACAGTGGAGGGAAAAGGATAAGAGAGAAGGTAGGGAAGAGAAAAGAAAGATGAGAGAAGAGAAAGGAAAGGAGGAGAAAGTAAGGTTCAGAGAGAGAGAGAGAGAGAGAGAGAGAGAGAGAGAGAGAGAGAGAGAGGATGAGAGGTCTTGAGGGAAACCATAAAATTAAAACTACTAATTAAAGAAAGTTGTAAAGAAGAAAGTGAGGTCTCTCTCTCTCTCTCCCTATTCGTTTTTTCCTTCTAAATTCATTCTTTCTCACAAAAAATGAGGTGAGGAAATTATGTTTATTTTTTAGTCCTGTCATGTTTTCCTTTCCTCATTCATCAAGACTCACCTTAATTATGGCGTTGCTTTAAAGTCGTCTTATGCAGTCTTCATAGTTTTCACAGTCTCTATAATCAGTAACGATCATTATCCAAGGGTTCAGAAACTTATCGTATAGAAGAGGACGTGGATTACCTTACCTAACCTAACCACAACCTAACCTTCTCTCTCCTTATTTTTCTTGGTTTCCCGCAATCTAATTCTCTTTCTTCTTTATTTACTTGGTTCTCATATTATTTCGCTTCTTCCTGTTCTTTTCCCTCCATCTTCTTGTCCAATCTACATTCTTTTCTATCTATGGTGACCTAATTGAATCATTTATATGGGTTACGGGGTCCAACACTTGCGAGGATGATGCGGTACTTATATTGATGTGTCGGGGTCGCTGTCAGTGGGTACAAGTTGGATAAGTTCTGAGTCGGTATTTTTAAGTCCCTTCTGCTTCTCACATCAACTTTTTTTCCCTTTGTTTTACAGCAGATGAAACAGTGCAAAGGCGCAAAAAAAAGAAAACAATAATGAAAAAAAAAAAAAGCCCGCTATTTCTAAAGGCCGAAAAGAGATCAGTGTGGTTTCTCATGAGTGTTTCCTTTGGTTCATGGTACAGAGGAAGGGTCACACTACCACCAGGGCCATAAAACTACCCGTGGAAAAGCCCAGAACTCCTATGAAAGCCTTGTCAAATATGTGTGAGCTTCTGCGCCGAAATGTTTGAGACTCCGGCCCCTGTTTATGTAATAGGCAAAGTCTGGTGTACATACAGACTCGTGTATCGATGGAAAAAATAAATAGTCGTGTAGTTAAAGCAAATGCGATTGGAAGTTTTAGATGGAAATTAGATTAGATAGATAGATAGATAGAAAGATACATGGATAGACAGATACAAGTAGGAACCATAGATGAGTTTTCTGAGTCAAGGCCTATAGTGACTGTTTGGGATTTTGTTAGGTTAAGTTTAGGGTATCTTCAAGCACATGATAGCCAGCACCTTATGGTATAAATCAACACAGAATGATCTCACTTTGTTGTATAGAAAGTCTTATTAGTAAGGAAGTATACATGAGATTTCTGAGTTAAGATGTATAGTGACTGTTTGGGGTTTTGTTAGGTTAGGTTAGGTTAAGTTTAGGGTATCTTCAAGCACATGATAGCCAGCACCCTATAGTATAAATCAACAAAGAGTGACCTCACTTTATTGTAAAGAAAGTCTCATTAGTAAGGAAGCATATATGAATTTTCTGAGTCAAGACCTATAGTGACTGTTTGGGGTTTTGTTAGGTTAGGTTAGGTTAAGTTTAGGGTATCTTCAAACACATGATAGCCAGCATCTTATGATATAAATCAACACAGAATGACCTCACTTTGTTGTATAGAAAGTCTCATTAGTAAGGAAGCATATATGAATTTTCTGAGTCAAGACATAAAGTGACTGTTTGGGGATTTGTTAGGTTAGGTTAGGTTAAGTTTAGGGTATCTTCAAACACACGATAGGCAGGAACTTATAGTATAAATCAACACAGAATGACCTCACTTTGTTGTATAGAAAGTCTCATTGGTAAGGATGCATATATGAGTTTTCTGAGTTAAGACGTATAGTGACTGTTTGGGGTTTTGTTAGGTTAGGTTAGGTTAAGTTTAGGGTATCTTCAAACACATGATAGCCAGAACCCTATAGTATAGATCAACAAAGAATGACCTCACTTTGTTGTGTAGAAAGTCTCATTAGTAAGGAAGGATTTATGAGTTTTCCGAGTCGAGGCCTATAGTGACTGTTTGGGGTTTTGTTAGGTTAAGTTTAGGGTATCTTCAGACACATGATAGCCAGCACCCTATGGTATAAATCAACAAAGAATGACCTCACTTTGTTGCATAGAAAGTCTCATTAGTAAGGAAGCATCGATGAGTTTTCTGGGTCAAGACCTGTAGTGACTGTTTGGGGTTTTGTTAGGTTAATTTTAGGGTATCTTCAAACACATCTTATGATATAAATCTTATGATATAAATCAACACAAAATGAACTCACTTTGTTGTATAGAAAGTCTCATTAGTAAGGAACCATATATGAATTTTCTGAGTCAAGACATAAAGTGACTGTTTAGGGATTTGTTAAGTTAGGTTAGGTTAAGTTTAGGGTATCTTCAAACACACGAAAGGGAGGAACTTATGGTATAAATCAACACAGGATGACCTCACTTTGTTGTATAGAAAGTCTCATTAGTAAGGAAGCATATATGAGTTTTCTGAGTTAAGACGTATAGTGACTGTTTGGGGTTTTGTTAGGTTAGGTTAGGTTAAGTTTAGGGTATCTTCAAACACATGATAGCCAGAACCCTATAGTATAAATCAACAAAGAATGACCTCACTTTGTTGTGAAGAAAGTCTCATTAGTAAGGAAACATATATGAGTTTTCCGAGTCAAGGCCTATAGTGACTGTTTTTGGTTTTGTTAGGTTAATTTTAGGGTATCTTCAGACACATGATAGCCAGCACCCTATGGTATAAATCAACAAAGAATGACCTCACTTTGTTGCATAGAAAGTCTCATTAGTAAGGAAGCATAAATGAGTTTTCTGAGTTAAGACGTATAGTGACTGTTTGGGGTTTTGTTAGGTTAGGTTAGGTTAAGTTTAGGGTATCTTCAAACACATGATAGCCAGAACCCTATAGTATAAATCAACAAAGAATGACCTCACTTTGTTGTGTAGAAAGTCTCATTAGTAAGGAAGCATATATGAGTTTTCCGAGTCGAGGCCTATAGTGACTGTTTGGGGTTTTGTTAGGTTAAGTTTAGGGTATCTTCAGACACATGATAGCCAGCACCCTATGGTATAAATCAACAAAGAATGACCTCACTTTGTTGCATAGAAAGTCTCATTAGTAAGGAAGCATCGATGAGTTTTCTGGGTCAAGACCTATAGTGACTGTTTGGGGTTTTGTTAGGTTAGGTTAGGTTAATTTTAGGGTATCTTCAAACACATCTTATGATATAAATCTTATGATATAAATCAACACAGAATGACCTCACTTTGTTGTATAGAAAGTCTCATTAGTAAGGAAGCATATATGAATTTTCTGAGTCAAGACATAAAGTGACTGTTTAGGGATTTGTTAAGTTAGGTTAGGTTAAGTTTAGGGTATCTTAATTCAAACACACGATAGGGAGGAACTTATGGTATAAATCAACACAGGATGACCTCACTTTGTTGTATAGAAAGTCTCATTAGTAAGGAAGCATATATGAGTTTTCTGAGTTAAGACGTATAGTGACTGTTTGGGGTTTTGTTAGGTTAGGTTAGGTTAAGTTTAGGGTATCTTCAAACACATGATAGCCAGAACCCTATAGTATAAATCAACAAAGAATGACCTCACTTTGTTGTGTAGAAAGTCTCATTAGTAAGGAAACATATATGAGTTTTCCGAGTCAAGGCCCATAGTGACTATTTTTGGTTTTGTTAGGTTAAGTTTAGGGTATCTTCAGACACATGATAGCCAGCACCCTATGGTATAAATCAACAAAGAATGACCTCACTTTGTTGCATAGAAAGTCTCATTAGTAAGGAAGCATCGATGAGTTTTCTGGGTCAAGACCTATAGTGACTGTTTGGGGTTTTGTTAGGTTATGTTAGGTTAATTTTAGGGTATCTTCAAACACATGATAGCCAGCATCTTATGATATAAATCAACACAGAATGAACTCACTTTGTTGTATAGAAAGTCTCATTAGTAAGGAAGCATATATGAATTTTCTGAGTCAAGACATAAAGTGACTGTTTGGGGATTTGTTAGGTTAGGTTAGGTTAAGTTTAGGGTATCTTCAAACACACGATAGGCAGGAACTTATGGTATAAATCAACACAGAATGACCTCACTTTGTTGTATAGAAAGTCTCATTAGTAAGGAAGCATATATGAGTTTTCTGAGTTAAGACGTATAGTGACTGTTTGGGGTTTTGTTAGGTTAGGTTAGGTTAAGTTTAGGGTATCTTCAAACACATGATAGCCAGAACCCTACAGTATAAATCAACAAAGAATGACCTCACTTTGTTGTGTAGAAAGTCTCATTAGTAAGGAAGCATATATGAGTTTTCCGAGTCAAGGCCTATAGTGACTGTTTGGGATTTTGTTGGGTTAAGTTTAGGGTATCTTCAGACACATGATAGCCAGCACCCTATGGTATAAATCAACAAAGAATGACCTCACTTTGTTGCTTAGAAAGTCTCATTAGTAAGGAAGCATCGATGAGATTTCTGGATCAAGACCTATAGTGACTGTTTGGGGTTTTGTTAGGTTAGGTTAGGTTAAGTTAGGGTATCTTCAAACACATGATAGCCAGCATCTTATGATATAAATCAACACAGAATGACCTCACTTTGTTGTATAGAAAGTCTCATTAGTAAGGAAGCATATATGAATTTTCTGAGTCAAGACATAAAGTGACTGTTTGGGGATTTGTTAGGTTAGGTTAGGTTAAGTTTAGGGTATCTTGAAACACACGATAGGCAGGAACTTATGGTATAAATCAACACAGAATGACCTCACTTTGTTGTATAGAAAGTCTCATTAGTAAGGAAGCATATATGAGTTTTCTGAGTTTAGACGTATAGTGACTGTTTGGGGTTTTGTTAGGTTAGGTTAGGTTAAGTTTAGGGTATCTTCAAACACATGATAGCCAGAACCCTATAGTATAAATCAACAAAGAATGACCTCACTGTGTTGTGTAGAAAGTCTCATTAGTAAGGAAGCATATATGAGTTTTCCGAGTCAAGGCCTATAGTGACTGTTTGGGGTTTTGTTAGGTTAAGTTTAGGGTATCTTCAGACACATGATAGCCAGCACCCTATGGTATAAATCAACAAAGAATGACCTCACTTTGTTGCTTAGAAAGTCTCATTAGTAAGGAAGCATCGATGAGTTTTCTGGGTCAAGACCTATAGTGACTGTTTGGGGTTTTGTTAGGTTAGGTTAGGTTAAGTTTAGGGTATCTTCAAACACATGATAGCCAGCATCTTATGATATAAATCAACACAGAATGACCTCACTTTGTTGTATAGAAAGTCTCATTAGTAAGGAAGCATATATGAATTTTCTGAGTCAAGACATAAAGTGACTGTTTGGGGATTTGTTAGGTTAGGTTAGGTTAGGTTTAGGGTATCTTGAAACACACGATAGGCAGGAACTTATGGTATAAATCAACACAGAATGACCTCACTTTGTTGTATAGAAAGTCTCATTAGTAAGGAAGCATATATGAGTTTTCTGAGTTAAGACGTATAGTGACTGTTTGGGGTTTTGTTAGGCTAGGTTAGGTTAAGTTTAGGGTATCTTCAAACACATGATAGCCAGAACCCTATAGTATAAATCAACAAAGAATGACCTCACTTTGTTGTGTAGAAAGTCTCATTAGTAAGGAAGCATATATGAGTTTTCCGAGTCAAGGCCTATAGTGACTGTTTGGGGTTTTGTTAGGTTAAGTTTAGGGTATCTTCAGACACATGATAGCCAGCACCCTATGGTATAAATCAACAAAGAATGACCTCACTTTGTTGCATAGAAAGTCTCATTAGTAAGGAAGCATCGATGAGTTTTCTGAGTCAAGACCTGTAGTGACTGTTTGGGGTTTTGTTAGGTTAGGTTAGGTTAAGTTTAGGGTATCTTCAAACACATGATAGCCAGCATCTTATGATATAAATCAACACAGAATGACCTCACTTTGTTGTATAGAAAGTCTCATTAGTAAGGAAGCATATATGAATTTTCTGAGTCAAGAGATAAAGTGACTGTTTGGGGATTTGTTAGGCTAGGTTAGGTTAAGTTTAGGGTATCTTCAAACACACGATAGGCAGGAACTTATGGTATAAATCAACATAGAATGACCTCACTTTGTTGTATAGAAAGTCTCATTAGTAAGGAAGCATATATGAGTTTTCTGAGTTAAGACCTATAGTGACTGTTTGGGGTTTTGTTAGGTTAGGTTAGGTTAAGTTTAGGGTATCTTCAAACACATGATAGCCAGAACCCTATAGTATAAATCAACAAAGAATGACCTCACTTTGTTGTGTAGAAAGTCTCATTAGTAAGGAAGCATATATGAGTTTTCCGAGTCGAGGCCTATAGTGACTGTTTGGGGTTTTGTTAGGTTAAGTTTAGGGTATCTTCAGACACATGATAGCCAGCACCCTATGGTATAAATCAACAAAGAATGACCTCACTTTGTTGCATAGAAAGTCTCATTAGTAAGGAAGCATCGATGAGTTTTCTGGGTCAAGACCTATGTACAAGTAGATAGGTAGATGAGAGAGAGAGAGAGAGAGAGAGAGAGAGAGAGAGAGAGAGAGAGAGAGAGACGGCTAAACAACGGTTCTAAGGAGCGTGGTTAAAACTTACAAGGGTGATTTGGAAAGAATAAAGATGAGCAAGAGGAGACAGTCGTGTGCAGCGGGGCCGCGGGAGGGGTACAGGCATGCATTCTCCTAGTTCAGAGGAGCAGTCAGCATGAAAGTATCGATAGGCGATAGAAAGAGAGGCAACATTGCAGCGGAATTTAACAGATAGAAGACTGAAGACATAGTTCGGGGAGGGGAGCTGAAGAAGTGGAAAGACTATGGTCGGTATCATAAGACATGCTCGCTTCTCACATCAGTATTTTTAAAGGTCAAAGAGGGGATCGATTGAGTTGTAATGAGTGTTTTTTTAGGTTCATGGTACAGAAGAAGGGTCAAACTATCACCAGGGTCATAAAACTACTCCTGGAAATGCCCACAACTCCCACGAAAGCCTTGTAAAATATGTGTTCTTGGGCGATGAAATGTCTTATAAAATGACCCTAGTCGGCTGGTATTATAAGATACTTTCGATTCTTACATCAACTATTTCTAAAGGTCAAAGAGAGGATCAATTGGGTTTTAGTGAGTGTTTTCTTAGGTTCATGGTACAGAAGAAGGGTCAAAATACCACCAGGCTCATAAAACTACTCCTGGAAATGTCGAAAACTCCTATGAAAGCCTTGGCAAATATGTGAACTCGGGCGACGAATTGTTTTAAAATACGACCCTACAGTCTGACTCTACTCGTCCATAAAGAATGTGTGTTTGGAATCTTCCCCGAATATGAGATGCTACTCCATACGAGGGGGAACAAGGCCCTTGAATATGGATAGCGTCTAGGAGGGGGAGAACACTGGGGGAGACTAGGAAGCTGATTTTGCAAGTTTACGGTTGAAATTTTGATCTACAGATATTCCAAGTTTGTTTAGCGTAGAAAAGTGGGGATTTGTGTGTTATCCGGATTAGGGGATAGATGTTTTGGAAGTTGTGTCGAGTTGGCAAGTGGATAAATGAAGTTTTTAAGACACTGAAGGACACCAAGTTCCTTCTGCCCTACTCATGAATAAAAGCAAGCTCAGGCGTTAAGTGTTTTGTGACATCCAACCTTGGGATGTATAATTCATGATGGGAAAATCTTTTCTCCATCATCATAAGAAGAAGGGACAAAAAAAGAAGAGAAGATTGAGGAGGAGGAAGAAGAAGAAGAATAAGAAGAAGAAGAAGAAGAAGAAGATGGAGGAGAAGATGGAGAAGGAGAAGATGAAGAAGGAGAAGATGAGGAAGGAGAAAAGGGAATAGGAGAGGAGAGGAGAGAGGGAGGGAGGGTGAGATTGAGGGAGAGGGGATGGGAGAGATGGAGGGAGGGGAAAGATGAAGGGAGGGAAAAATGGAGGGAGGGGAAAGATGAAGGGAGGGGAGAGACTGAGGGAAGAGAGAGATTGAGGGAGGGGAGAGATGGAGGGAGGAGAGAGATTGAGAGAGAGAGATTGAGAGAGAGAGAGAGAGAGAGAGAGAGAGAGAGAGAGAGAGAGAGAGAGAGAGAGAGAGAGAGAGAGAGAGAGAGAGAGAGGTATACTAAATAAGAAGGTGCAAGATGGAGGGAAAGTGGAGGAAAGGTGGAGGGAACGTGGAGAGAGTAGAGAAGAGGAAATTTGATTAGACGAATTTTTCTACTCTGCTGACAGGCGTAGAAGGAGGAGGAGGAGGAGGAAGAGGAGGAAGAGGAGGAGGAGGAGGATAGCTACGACGACGAAGACGAACAAGAAGAAGAAGAAGAAGAAGAAGAAGAAGAGGAATAAGAATAAGAATAAGAATAAGAAGAAAAAGAAGGAAAAGAAATAGAAGAAGAAAAATGTTGAATGGAGAGTGAAAGGAGAAGGAGAGTTAAAAGAGGATGAAAAGGAGAAAGATTATGAGAAGGCAGAAGAGAAAGAGGAAGACGAAAAAGCAGCTTGAGCAACCTAAACAACAACAACAACAACAACAACAACAACAACAACAACAACAACAACAACAACAACAACAACAACAACAACAGCTGAAGAAAAAAGAAGATGAAGACAATAAGAAACAATGACAAGAGCAGCAGGAGGATGATGGTGTAGATAGTGAGATCAGATGAAGTCCCACAAGCTTGGCGAGTAGGCCCCTCCTCCTTCCCCTAGCAAGTGCATATCATTGGTCAGTCCTTGAGGAAGCCACGCCCCTTCTTTGTCTGAGGTTACTTGTGATTGGTGGGTGTTGGGAGAGGCTGAATCTTCTTCCTGGTGATCGCTAGACTGTAATGGGCAGGGCTTATAATTATGTAATGCTACTTTGAATGGACTTAAGCCGGATTGGGGTGTTACAGAGGGGGTGACTTTAACATATTTTAACCCCCTGGCGTCAAGGAGGGGAGGCACATAAGCGTTCACGGTTCGAATCCCGTCTGGAGTATTAAGCTATAGACGTCTTTGTGATATGTCTTGAGAGAGAGAGAGAGAGAGAGAGAGAGAGAGAGAGAGAGAGAGAGAGAGAGAGAGAGAGAGAGAGTGGGTGTCTGTGTGTGTGTGTGTGTGTGTGTGTGTGTGTGTGTGTGTGTGTGTGTGTGTGTGCCGAGTCAGGGGTAGGGACGAAATTGAATATATCTGTGTTAGGAGAGAGAGAGAGAGAGAGAGAGAGAGAGAGAGAGAGAGAGAGAGAGAGAGAGAGAGAGAGAGAGCACGATTGGATGTAAAAGTGGAATGATGACTAAGGAAGAAGAAAAGGAGATAAAAAATGAGGAGGAGGAGGAGGAGGAGGAGGAGGAGGAGGAGGAGTCTTGAGAGGTAAGGGAAAAGTAGAGGAAGAAAACTTTGTCGAGGGCTGTGAGAAGAGGAAGAAAGAGAACATGAAGAGGAAAGAGGCTGCGTTGTTGAGGAGGAGGAGGAGGAGGAGGAGGAGGAATTTAGGGAGGAAAGATTTTTGTTTTGAGAGAAGGGGAGATGAAAGTGCTGCCGGTGGAAGAAGAAAAGTAAAGAAAATAAGGATGAAGAGGAATACATAGCAATACATAGGAAGAACAGATAACGGTAGGCCTGTTGGTGTGTAGTGAGTTCATCGGTTGGACTACTGTCACTACTGAGAGGAGGCCTACTGTTATTATTGATAGAAGAGGTAGGATAGTGTGTAAGAAATCTCCTCCCTACCCTCCTCTCTCTTCAACCCGCCGGCAGGAAATAGTCGGAAGGGAACACAATTCACCGTACAGAAAAGAGGACGTGGAAATTTTACTGTACAGAGAAAACAAGGAGTAAATTACTACCCCGGTGTAACACAACTGCTGGGCTCACCTATCGGGGAGAAACGCGTTCGGTAATTGAGCCGGTGTTGCCGAGCGGTCTCTTGTCTGAGAGGTACGGAAAAAAAAAGTTAGTAAAAGCCCATTTCATTTGAAGACTTGAAACTATAGAAACATTTTTTGAGGTAACTACTGAGGGCGGTAATCTGTTTCAGTGGTCGACAACTCGTATATTGAAAGGACCTTTAAGTGAGACGGTAATTTAAAGCATGTTTCCTATCGCCTTTTATGCTTTTTCCGTACTAGGGGTCCTCTGGCATGGAAGGTGATCTGCTGAGTAACCGGTTTGTAGGAAATTCCAATTGTGAGCTGTGTACATTTAAATCACGCGAAGATAAGCCGCTGGGCCCACTAGACCTGTTTGGATCTAATCTTGTAAATACTCACTCACACCAAATTTGGTTAATGACTGTGTTTATCAGGCCCTTGGAACCTCTTTGCTTGGATATATATGCACGAATATATATTTTATTTTACGTTTTGCCTATTACGCAGGTAGACTTCCTTGGTGGGTCCTGATGGTCTGCCCCAGCCTGTTATTGGGCTGGCGAGTATTTTTTAGTGGCGCCATCTTGCTTGGCTATGCTGCTGCCACCCGGGGCTCATCTTTGATCATCTCTTTTAGATAGAATCAAGAGTCCGGGTTGATGGTTGGTCTTCAGGAAAGCATGTGAGTCGTCTAAGGCCACTCGGCGGGGACTGAAAAAAAAGCTCCTGCACGCAACCACTCAGCCACCGCCTCCAGCATTTTGTTAATACGTTCTTAGAGGTAGACTTAAGAATGACGGCCGTATACATATATCAGTGTGAGGAGTAGATGTGGAGGAAGAGGAGGAGGAGGAGGAGGAGGAAGAGGATAGTTGATGGATTTTTTTTTTACCTCGGATTTATAGCGCCGGTAGGGTTTCATGCTGGGGCCTGTTGGTTGCCCTAGCCCTTTACTGGGGCAGGCAAGTGTATTTATAGTGGCGCCGTTCTTGCTTAACTCTTGCTGCTCCCGAACATCCACTTAAGAGTTTCGCTAGAGTAAGGGTTCATACGTAGGGAATCTTCAGGACAACAAGCGGGTAGTCACTCGGCGATGACTGAAAATCGTCAGCTTGTAGCGGCGGGTGGTACATGAAACCTGGTCCTTCAGTACACCGCTCTCGCACGCTGACCACTCAACCACCGCCTCCCCAAAAAAGAAAAGAAAAGCGAGAATAGGTTGAGAGTCGTAGTCGAGAGAGAGAGAGAGAGAGAGAGAGAGAGAGAGAGAGAGAGAGAGAGAGAGAGAAGGGTGTTAAGTGCACTACAACACGCGACCCTTACATTCTAAAGACCACTTATATACTTGAAAACCTCTATTGTGTGTGTGTGTGTGTGTGTGTGTGTGTGTGTGTGTGTGTGTGTGTGTGTGTGTGTGTGTGTGTGCTCAGCTTAAAGTCGCTAAACCTTGAATGCTTGTTACGAAACGCTTTTCTTTTTCTTTTCGGTTATTATTTTCCTTGAGTCTTTTTGTCATATATTTTCTTGCCGCCTTTGTTGTTCTTACTTCTCAATTGTTTGACTGAAACCATTTTTGTGTGAGGGAAAGGCAGAGTATGTGTTTGATCTCGGAGAATGATAAACTCTCTCTCTATCTCTCTCTAAATCTCTTTCGTTCCTCCAACAGATTCTTGGACGAAATTGGCCAGAAATTCGGCACCTGGGTACCTCCTCCTCCTCCTCCTCCTCCTCCTCCTCCTCCTCCTTCTCCTCTTTCCTCCTCCGCCGTCCCTTTTAATCCACTTCTCTTAATGACTTTCACTCGGTTAACCTTTTCTGTGTGTTTGTGTGTATCTGAGTGCGTTAGTGTGTGTGTGTGTGTGTGTGTGTGTGTGTGTGTGTGTGTGTGTGTGTGTGTGTGTGTGTGGGTTAGTGTGTGTGTGTGTGTAAGAGGATGGAGAGTAAAGATAATTTTTTTTTTTTTTTTTTTTTACGTCGCGGCCTATTGCGCCGGTAGGCTTCTTCCCGGTGGGGCCTGATGGTCGGTCCAAGGCTTCTTCCCGGTGGGGCCTGATGGTTGGCCCAGCCCGTTCTGGCGCAGGCGAGTGTTTATAGTGGCGCCATCTTGCATTGGCTCATGCTGCCCTCCCGGAGCTCATCTTTAATCATAGAATCTAGAGTCCGGGTTGATAGGTGGTCTTCTGGACAGCATGTGGGTAGTTTTAAGCCACTCGGCGGCGGCTGAAAAATCCCAGCTTGGTTGCACCGGGCAGGGATTGAACTCGCCTCCTCCTGAACGTGGGGCCGTCACTCTGTCGACTCAGCCACCAGGAGAAAGAAAATGATGATTATGAAGAGGAGGATCACGAGAAAGAGGAGGAGGAGGAGGTGGCAACATGGAAACATGGAATGACAGGCAACAGGAAGCCAATTGGCTCATTACGAGGTTGCCTGCTGTAGAGCCGTGGTCTGCCTGACAACCACTCGGTGCCTGCAGAGCAGTTCTAAGCATTTCGGTGCGTATTTTCAGTTTACACACACACACACACACACACACACACACACACACACACACACACACACACACACACACACACACACACACACGCACTAATTACTGCTGCAGGAAAACTGTTCCTGTCATGGATAAGTTTGGGAATGAATGTCTTCACTGCATCGCCTCAATCGAATCGTTAGGCCGTTGCTTCTGGTTCTCGCGTTGGTTTGGAGCTAAAAATGTTGGAGTGATCGACGTCACTGAAATTGTCCCGGTGCCTGAAGGCCAGCGACAATTCCCCCGTAGTCGTCTCTTCCGGCGTGGAGTGGATGCGTCGCTGAGGGTACGTTTCCATCGACAAGAGAGCAGCTAGCGACTCGAGAGAGTCATGAGAGTGAGCAAAAATCATTCACTCGCACTACTCTCATGAGTCTCTCAATGACTCGCTAGTTTGTGTTTCCATGGAATCCATGTAGCGAGTGAGATGCGACTAAAAAGCTCGGAGGGTATAAAAACGATGCGGCAGCACTTATGAATTGGAGTTGGTATTGGATCTTCACGCTGTCAGCATGGACGAACTGTACCTTGCTCTTCTTCTCCAGGTCCAGGCCAACATCCTGCAAGAAGAGGTTCTCCAAAACATTTTGAAGATAAGGAGACTGATACGAAAAAGGCGTAGACGTCGGCCACAGGTCTGGATTCGTAGTTGGCTTACTGAACAGCAGAGACTTGACCACAGTCAATACTATAGGCTGGTCCAGAAGCTGAGGACGGAAGATCCAAATTACTTCAAGAGCTACATGAGGATGCCCCTGGAGCTCTTTGATGAGATCCTCGAGAGGGTAAGACCTGCTATCAGCGGACCAGGCACCAATACCCGTGCATCTCTCGATCCTGGCTTGAAGTTGGCACTGACGTTAAGGCACCTAGCAACTGGGGACCAGTACCCGAGTCTCGGATTCAACTACAGAGTCAGCAAGACAGCCATCTGCCGTGCCATCCCCAAGGTGTGTGAAGCCATCGTGGAAGCCTACAAGGAAGAAGTGATCAAGTTTCCAACCTCACCTGGTGAGTGGAAAAAACTGGCAATGGAATTCGAGAGGAGGTGGCAAGTACCCCATGCTATAGGGGCCCTGGATGGCAAGCACATCAAGATCAAGCAACCTGCAAATTCTGGCAGCGAGTACTGGTGCGTGTATAAGCACTGCTATTCCATCATTCTCATGGCACTCGTTGACGCAGATTACAAATTCATCTGGTGGACACTGGTGGTGTTGGACACATGTCAGATGCTCAGATATTCAATGAGTCAGAGTTGAAAGAGTGCATTGAGAACGGTACCGTGTGTCTTCCACCATCTGAACGACTCCCGCAGGAACAAGAAGCAGATGAAGATGGTGCAGTTGAAATCCCCTACTTCATTCTCGGTGACGACGCTTTCGCCTTGAGGACCTACATGATGAAGCCATGGTCCAAGAGAAACATGACCAAGGAGGAACTCGTCTATAACTATCGCATCTCCAGAGGGAGGCGGGTAGTTGAAAATGCATTTGGTATTATGGCCAATAGGTGGAGGTGCTTGTTGACCACTTTGTACCAGTCTCCTGATGTGGTGAGAAGCATTGTCGAATGTTGCGTCGTTCTCCATAACCTAATGAGGATTAGGAACCCTGCAATCCACAGTGCAGAGGTGGATCATGAGGATCGGAACTACAATGTCATCCCTGGAATCTGGAGGCAAGAGGTAGACGTGCATAATACTGATAACCCACCCCCAGACACGGGCAGGAACCGCCACACAGGCTGCCAAGGATATGCGCCTGTACCTCCAACGGTACTTCAATGACCAGAGGAGGAGGGTTCCATGGCAGGACCAGATGATCACCTTAAACAGGCACTAGACATAATAAATGTTGTGGCAAGATACTTTGTTATTCATTTACATATGTTTCTCTTTTAAGTTAGAAGTGCAACTGTATGAAAGTACAAGTGTACACATTTGTGGAATGTGATAGGTTATAACTTGCTTTTTCGACAATCTTTGGTAGTCCTGAATGTGCTAGTTTCATTTGTATTTATGTAAGGCAACCTTTTAAAAATATGCTGCAAGTGGCGCAAACAATTATTTGTTTTTCTTACGGTCCAATCATTATCAAATGTATATATGTTTTTGTAACTGTGTGACAAATTATATAATATGGAATATATTCGTCTGAATAAAATTCAATTAATTTGATTTACAAAAGTTTTATTCTTCCTTAAAAGGGATTTTCATGAAAATACAAAGTATTCCCTCATCCATACTTTATAATAAAAACATTGCAAAAAGTTAATATGCGACTGCGTAGCGACCGTAGCGACCGCCTTGCGACCGTGTAGCAAGTGCGTTGCAAGTCATAAGAGTGCGTTGCGACTATGTTGCTACCACGTTGCGAGGTCACTTCCTGTCGCCTGACTCGCACGGAATCTGCGAGTGTTTTAAGCAGAAGCTAGCAGTCGCAAGGTGCCTAGCGACCACTAGCGATCATATGAGAGCAGAAGAGAGCACGTTGCTACTCGTGATACCTCATAGCGAGCTTGATGCTACTTCCTTGCTACCTCGAAGCGAGTGTGAGCGAGTGAGTCAAAATTTTCTCTTTTTGGTGCTCGCAACGCACTCTCTTGTCGATGGAAACGTAGCTTGAGTCGTTATTCATGGACTTGTGCCCCTAACGACGGCGTCATTCCGTGGCTCTACTCCATCGAGAGAGAGAGAGAGAGAGAGAGAGAGAGAGAGAGAGAGAGAGAGAGAGAGAGAGAGAGAGAGAGAGAAATTCAGATGGAAGAGAAATTTGCAAGAAGTCAATACACACACACACACACACACACACACACACACACACACACACACACACACACACACACACACACACACACACGTAAAACATCCCATTATCTCTGTGTAAATATCATAACGAAACGAAATAGCTAAGGGGCCCATATTCTCTCCCTCCTTCCTGTATATACACGCTCATTTTTCCTGTGATAGTAGGAATTTTATTATTATTATTATTATTATTATTATTATTATTATTATTATTATTATTATTATTATTATTATTATTATTATTATTATTATTATTATTATTATTATTATTATTGTTAGTAGTAGTAATAGTAGAGGTAGCAGAAGTAGATGAAGCAGTATGAGAATAGTCTGCAATTACTCCTTTCCGTCCACCACTTCTACTACTACTACTACTACTACTACTACTACTACTACTACTACTACTACTGCTACGTCGTTGTATCCACGTTCATTCCACTCACTCTCTCTCACTCCCTCCATCCTTTCCTTTTCTTTCAAGTACATAAATTGAGGCAATGGCGTACTAATAAGTGTTCCTAAATCCATTTACTTAGTGTCTCTTCCTTCCTTACTTTCTTTTTTCCTTCCTTCCTTTACTCTTCTCTTTCTTTCCGTCCATTTCTTTTCCTTCAATTTGTTTCCCTTTCCCGAGTTTTTATTTTCTCTCGCTTTCTCATCTACTTTTTCGCGTCCTTCCTTATTTCTTTCCTCCTTCCATGCCTTCTTCCCTTTCTCCTTTTCTTCTTTTCTTCTTCCCACTCCTCCCCTAACTATTCGCTTAATTTCTTTGCGTTCTAATCTCATAATCTTGTTTCTTCTTTTTTCTTCCAATTTTTTTTTTGTTCTTTTCCTCTACTTTCTTGCTCTTTTTGTTGAGCGGTATATCTTTAACCCTTTCATTAAATTTAAATTATATCTTTTTGATGCTTTATTTTTTTTCTCTATTTGTTCCTTTTTTCGTCCTCAGTTCCTTATATAATCTGCAGTATAATTGAAACAGATCTCTCTCTCTCTCTCTCTCTCTCTCTCTCTCTCTCTCTCTCTCTCTCTCTCTCTCTCTCTCTCTCTCTCTCTCTCGCTCTCTCTCTCTCTCTCCCCCCCCCCCCATATAAATACTTTGATTGAGATAGATTGTCCTAATTTAATTGATAGATAGATTAGTTGGTAGATGGAAAAGTAAACAAATATAAAAATAGAGAAGAGCAGAGAGAGAGAGAGAGAGAGAGAGAGAGAGAGAGAGAGAGAGAGAGAGAGGATAAATAACAGCATGAAAGGTAAGAGGAGTGTATAAATGATGATGATGATGATGATGATGAGTCGTTTGGATATATATAAATAAATACTTATGTCTGTTCGTCCTTCTATTTTCTTTCTTTCGTTCTATTCCATCCTTTCTTATTCACTAACTTATACTCACACAAGTGGCCCCAGAACGGACTGACCTCACTTTTGGCAACACCTCTACACTTCTTTTTATAGACACTTCTTTTTGTTGACACTTCTTTTTATAGACACTTCTTTTTATAGACACTTCTTTTTATAGACACTTCTTTTTGTTGACACTTCTTTTTATTGACTGACCTAATTTTTCTCAACTCCTATACACATCTTTTTATTGACACTTCTGTTTGTTGACACTTCTTTTTATTGACATCTAATTTCACTCAACTCCTCTACACTTCTTTTTACAGGAGCAGTGATTAGAGGGCTTTTTTTTCCTTGATTTTTTTTTCACCCTCAAACTGTTTCCTTTGCTCTAAAAAAAGAATTCATTGATGTATTTAACCCGTTTTTCTTCTCCTTTCTTCGTCTTTCTCCACTCCTCTCTTCCGTCCTTTCCTCTTCTCTGTCTTCCCATCCATTTCTTTTCCTTCGATTTGTTTCCCTTTTCTCTCGCTTTCTCATTTACTTCCTCGTGTCCTTCCTTATTTCTTTCCTCCTTCCATGCCTCCTTCCCTTTCTCCTTTTCCTCTTTTCTTCTTCCCACTCCTCCCCTAACTTTTCCCTTCCTTTCTTCCTTTTCAAAAAATTTTCCAGCCCTCACCTTTCCTTTATTTTCCTCCTTTCCCTCTCTTTTTAATTCTCTGTTACCTCCACCCACTCTTCTTCCCTTTCTTCTTTCCTATGCCTGTACTCTTTCCTCCCTTCCTCGCTCCCTCCCTCCCATCCCCCCTCCTCTTCCTCCTTTCCATTTCTTTCTTCTCTTTTCTATTTATTTTCTTTACTCTTCAATCAACATTTAAAAGAAATTCGGAGTGGGAGTGTGTGTGTGTGTGTGTGTGTGTGTGTGTGTGTGTGTGTGTGTGTGTGTGTTACGAGAAAAAAAAGCATTTCAAAAGAGAGAGAGAGAGAGAGAGAGAGAGAGACTGTCTGACACTGAGGAAACGATCAAAACAAACCAAGGGGGGTATTTACTCTCTCTCTCTCTCTCTCTCTCTCTCTCTCTCTCTCTCTCTCTCTCTCTCTCTCTCTCTCTCTCTCTCTCTCTTGTAATGCCTCACTTCACCTCTTATGTTTTCCTCCTTCCTTCTTTTTTAATTTATTTTCTTTATTCTTTTCTTTTCTACTTATTTCCCTTTTTCTTTCCCTCTTTCTTTCCTTTTCCATTCTTTACCTCAACTTGCCTCCCTTTCATCTTCATTTCTCTCCAACTTTTTCTTCCTCATTCCTTCTTCCCTCCTTCCGTCTTTCCTTCTCTTCTTTTCTCCATCCCTTTCACCTCACCTTCCTTCCTCTCCTTCCTTCTCTCCTCTCCTTTTGGCCATCTCTCCTTCCTTACATCCTCTTTTCTCTCCTTCCCTTCCTTCTTCCTCTCTCCCCCTCACATTTACCACCATACCTTTTCTCCTTCACTTCTTCTCCCATTCCCTCCTTTCCTCTCCTTCACGTGTGCCTGGAAGCTGGGAGGAAAGATTAGGAGGGAGGGAGGACGAAGGAGCGAGGGAGGGAAGAAAGGACGAAAGATTAGGAGCTGAGCTTGTTAGGAAGGTTTTTTTGCTCCATTGTTGTGATCTTTCCTCCCATGGGTGACGCCTTTCCGGAGAGGAGGAGGAAGAGGAGGAGGAGAAGGAAACAGACGAAGAAGAAGACGAAGACGAAAGCGACAAATTTGGAAATGAGGAGAGAGAGAGAGAGAGAGAGAGAGAGAGAGAGAGAGAGAGAGAGAGAGAGAGAGAGAGAAGCCTGGAAGCCTGGACGATCAAACTGCATAAAGTCTATTGGCTTATAAAGACGTTCCTTGCCGAAGTTATTAATCTATTCGCCACGTCCTCGGCGGCCTGCAGAATAGAACACTTGTTGTACGTTCGTAAACTTACTATCCTGTCGCAATATAGAAACTTGCTCTAAACGCTTTTATAGGAAGTTTGTTATAACGACGACGGGCCAAATTTGTGGCTTTACCGTGTACCAGCAACGGGCCAAATTTGTGGCTTTACCGTGTACCAGCAACGGGCCAAATTTGTGGCTTTACCGTGTACCAGCAACGGGCCAAATTTGTGCCATGATATAAACCCCCCAAAATAGATGAAGCATAAACTGATCACAAATGCGTTGATATTTATTATGAAATGGTTTGCGTGAGTGATGATTTTTTCTCATTAATTCGCTTAGAGGGGTCTTTAAGAAACATGATCCCCACAGCCACACAGAAAACCACACAGGAAATCTCTTTAGTGTCTGGTATTGAGTAGAAATAAATGATCATTGTGAATATAGTTTGGTTTGGCCGCCGACAATGACTCTGTGCTGGACTGTGGAACTGTCCTGGGTCGGTATGCTCGGACCCTTCCCCTTCTCACATAAACAATTTCCAAAGGCCGAAAAGTAAATAAATCGAGGCCTAATGAGTATTTTCTTACATTGAGGGCAGAAAAGAATGTTTAAACTACCACCAAGGCCATAAAACTACCCCTGGAAATGCTCACAACCCCCACGAAAACCTTGTCAAATGAATGATCAAACTACCACCAAGGTCATAAAACTACCCCTGGAAATGCTCACAACCCCTATACGAAAACCTTGTCAAATGAATGTTCAAACTACCACCAAGGCCATAAAACCACCCCTGGAAATGCTCACAACCCCTATACGAAAACCTTGTCAAATGAATGATCAAACTACCACCAAGGCCATAAAACCACCCCTGGAAATGCTCACAACCCCTATACGAAAACCTTGTTAAATGAATGTTCAAACTACCACCAAGGCCATAAAACTACCCCTGGAAATGCTCACAACCCCTACGAAAACCTTGTCAAATGAATGTTCAAACTATCACCAAGGCCATAAAACTACCCCTGGAAATGCTCACAACCCCTACGAAAACCTTGTCAAATGAATGTTCAAACTATCACCAAGGCCATAAAACTACCCCTGGAAATGCTCACAACCCCTACGAAAACCTTGTCAAATGAATGTTCAAACTATCACCAAGGCCATAAAACTACCCCAGGAAATGCTCACAACCCCTACGAAAACCTTGTCAAAAGAATGATCAAACTACCACCAAGACCGCAAAACTACCTCTGGATATGCACACAACCCCTACGAAAACCTTGTTAAATGAGGAGGTGTTTTGAGAATGCGAGTCTTGGTGAGTCAATAGATTTTCACACGGCAGCCTAATGAGTATTTTCTTACATTGAGGGCACAAAAGAAGGACCAAACTACCCTGGATATGCTCAGAGCCCCTACGAAAACCTTGTCAAATGAGGAGGTGGTTTGAGAATGCGAGCCTTGGTGATTCAGAAGATTTTCACACGGCAGCGCCCCAACATTATCGTCGAGTAACTTCACCTGCTTGTAATTGGAGGATCATAATTGCTCTGATTATTCCGGGTCAGGCCCACCAGCGAGCGAGGCACACAGAACAA